>NC_069500.1:294046011-294238511 GCF_027579735.1 Bombina bombina | reverse complement strand
TCGGCTATCTTGAACAGGAGTCATCATAAGCAATAGGGAATGTATTCTACCAAACCAGGGCTTACAATTCATGTTCATAGAGCTGAACTAAGTTCACTGTACCACTACTCTCAAGGTATGACAAACCTAGCTTATCTAGCTCTGAACAATACACAAGGCACCCTTTACAGAAAGAAAAAAATGAATTAAAGTAAAAATAGGGAGACGTAAATTTATGAGGTTCTATAATCTGCAAAAATAATAGCTAATGATTAGCTTAGTTGAATAATATAATAAAATGTGCAGAGTCAACCTTATTTAAACTCATTACATAAGGTACAATGATATAAAAGACTGCATAATTTCAGGCTCAATAAGAGATGACTAGTGAAAGATATGGCATAGAAAACTTTGCCTGACAGTACCTAGAAAATGAGAAGCAGATGTATCTGCAGGCCGATAATATATAATACAATTAATATTCTAATGTAACTAAAATAGTAATATACTGGAAACACAGAAACAATTGAACTCTCTATCACATTTTAAAGTGAAGGTAAACTTTGCCATGTTCGATAATGTTACATGCTAATACATATAAAATGAAGGGTACTTTAAGTCATCACTTTTTTTATTTTGAAATATTTACCTATTTATCGCCGTTTTTCTATACAATTCTACTCTTTATCTAAACAGCCCTTTTTTTTTTTTCTTTTTTTTTGCAGTCCGGTCACGTTGTTGGATTATCCAATAATAGGTCTGGCCGTTAGGCGGCCGTCATTTGACATCACAACATTTAGAGACGTTCTGCGCATGCATTAGCTATACTTCCGCTCCCTTCCAAGCCGTGCTCGTTCCGGATTAGCGCATGCGCAATTCAAAAGGGCAAATAGGGTAGTTATCAGCTTTTCAAGTGAAATAGCGGAGAAAACAGCTTGCAGCGTTTAGACTTCGCTTACAACATAGTAATGAATGAATAGATATTCATTCATTACTATGTTGCGACTCGGATTGACGCATGCGCTTTAGCTCACAAATTACTTGAGTCATGCAGGCACAATTGGAATGTACTGCGAGTTGTGCGCATGCGCAAGTTGCACCTCAATCGTGAACGCACTTGTCCAATACCTATAGAGCGGGTGGGTCCGCTCTGTGCGTAATACATTGAGAAACCAGGAAATACATGGAGGGAGGAGCTAAGACCGGCTGAAAACGTAGATAAAAACTGTTTGTTATACTTATATATATATATACTTATTTGTTATAAAAAAATAGCGATCTTACTATATAGTACATGGGTAACATAATACAGCTGACAAAAACGCTAAACTTTACCTTCACTTTTAACATAAATAGTGGATAACCAACTGCTGACTAACTCTGCAGGAGTAAGAGGTTGAAACCTGTTCAGATTAGCAAGTAAGGCAATGGGTGCATATCTGAGATATAAAAGTGCACAGGACCTATAAACTGTTACAATCCCAGCTACAGACAAGATCAAATCTTTTTTTTTTTAAAAATCGTATAAGCATAAAATAATATCAACAAACTGGCAACCTTACAAATATATGTACCAACATAGAGCAACATATTAAAGATAAAATTTCCCTCAAAAAGAAAAAAGTTAACCAGGTACCCTGTATTTACACAGTCTCTGTGTTAAGCTGATGCCAGTCCTGGATAACCTAAACCAAACACTTTTTAGTGAAAGCGGTTCTAAAGTAAAGTAAAACCAGACTGCTCCAAAACTTGGTGGGGATATCTTATATAACTACTTTCCAGTTCAAAGATATCAGGCCTCCACTTAAGCCACAGGGAACCTTCCCAGATCAGAAAACCAGGTTGCGTAAGGATAGCCTCTAGCAAAAAATAATATCAGTTGGAGCTAAGTGCGTGTAAAATCACCTCTGTATCTCTTGGCTCCGTGGGTTCATCTCTAACAATATCTTAGTGTGCATAGACTCTATTATTGGAGCAAGTCTGGCCAATTTAGTTCCTCAGCCATTTGGTATCACACCGCTGCTTTTATCTGCACTTTGACCATTGACAAAGCTGTCAGTTTGGATACCGAAACGTTTGGAAGATATGGTGAAGTCTTAGGGCCTATTTATCATTCCGTCAATCGCGAAACATTCTCTGGAGTCAATACTCTCGCCAGACATCACCAGACATTGCTGCCGCGAATCTACATACAACGCCCTTATTTATTAAAATGTCTGTCAAAACACGCACGTCATGTACAGAGCGATGAACATCAGACTGTTGATAAATAAGAATCATCAATGTCGCGGATATTCTGTTTTCCAACTTTATTGATACCATTTCATTACTGTCCATGAACAAGCACATTTCTCTAAAGCTAATCTTTTATCTTTCATCTGTTAATATCCAAGAAATAGCTAGATATATACCTGAGCAAACAATAATATCTCATAGAAAGTTATTTTCTATGTATTTGTTATACAAAAAACTGATATTTGATATTTCCACATAAATGAATGTGTATTTGTATTTCAATAAATCATGATATGCCTATCTCAAGTTTTTTTGTTTTTTAAAATGATTATAAATGCTAGAATTTGTACATATATCTTTGCACATACTTGTATAAAATTATAAATACATATGTGTTATGTCAGAAATTCAATGTTCTAAACAATGTTGTCTTTCATATCTCTGTGTTTATTTATACCACCATATATATGTAGTGTAAATGTATTATTATTCTGAGCATGAATAATTGCAAATTTAACATGCAATCAGGGTATGTATTTATTTTCAAATGGATATTTTAAGAGCTGGGCTAGTTTTCTCTCTGCACCTGTGTAATCCTCCTGATTGCAGTCTAGTTTTAAACACCACCCCTACACAGGTGTTATAAAATGGGCTGGCATATAAGATGACATTTCTTAATGAAAATGAAATTCAAGAGAAGGAAGAAAAACAATGAAAATAGCATTACTGTAAAGATGTGATTTTAATTTCTGCTGTATCTGAATCATGACAGTTTAATGTTAAGTAAACTATCCCTTAAGACTATATTGAATCAAACATCATTCGAATTTTAAACTTATTGTCTAAAATATTACACTGTGTCCTTATGTCATCATCAATGTTTAACTTTAATACTAATTTCATATATACATACTTTCAAAGTATAATACACAATGGGGGATATTTATCAAAGCGTCAACTATGTTGCATTTGCGGGCGTCAATACGCTCGCCTAACATCACCAAACATCGATCTCCATATTTATAGAAAAAGCTGTCAAAAACACGTGCACAAAGTACGAGGTGATGAGCATCGGACTGTTGTTAACTAACAGTCATCGATGATGCTGTTATTCGTGTTTTTCCCAACTTTATTTATACCAACTAAACTGCTACAAAGTACACTAACACCCATAAACTACCTATTAACCCTTAAACCGCCGCCCTCCCACATCGCCGCCACTATAATAAACCTATTACCCATAATCTGCCGCTCTCTGACATCGCCGCCACTAATATAAATATTAACCCCTATTCTGCCACTTTCCAACATCGCCGCCACTAAATAAACCCTAAACCTCCGGCCTCCCACATCACCACCACTAACTAAACCTATTAACCTCTAAACTGTCAACCCCCACACATTTGCCAAAAACTAAATTAAGCTATTAACCTAACAACGCCTTAACTTTAAATTAAAATTGCAAGATCCCTATCTTAATATAAATTAAAACTTACCTGTAGAATTAAAATAAACTAATTTTAAACTATAAATTAACCTACCCTAACTATTATACTAAACTTAAATTAAACTACCAATAAAATAAACTAAATTACATATTAAAAAACCTAACACTACTAAAATTAATTAAATATGCAATTAAACATTATTGCAAAGTACTAAATTACAAAAACAAACAAACACTAAGTTATAAAAAATAACAAACACTAAATTATGAATAATAACAAACGAAATTATACAAAATAAAAAAATTACACCTAATCTAATAGCCCTATCAAAATAAAAAAGCCCCCAAAATAAAAAAAACCCCTAACCTACAATAAACTACCAATAACTAGTGATGTCGCGAATTGTTCACCGGCGAATAGTTCGCCGCGGCGGGCGAACATATGCGATGTTCGATCCCCCCCTATTCGTCATCATTGAGTAAACTTTGACCCTGTGTCTCACAGTCTGCAGACACATTCCAGCCAATCAGCAGCAGACCCTCCCTCCCAGACCCTCTCAGCTCCTGGACAGCAGCCATTTTAGATTCATTCGGAAGCTGCATTGTTAGTGAGAGGAGGGACAGTGTAGCTGCTGGTGATGTTATAGGGAAATTGATAGCTAGGCTAGTGTATTCAGTGTCCACTACAGTCCTGAAGGACTCATCTGATCTCTGCTTTAAGGACAGCACCCCAAAAAAGCCCTTTTTAGGGCTAGAACATAATTTTTTTCCCCTGTGTAATCTAATTGCAGTTGCTTGCCTGCCAAGCCACTTGCCCAGTGCCACCACTCATATCTGGTGTAACAGTAGTGTAAATAATTTAAAAAAAAAACTTTTGTGACTGAGAAACATCAGTCTGCTAGTGTAATCTAATTGCAGTTGCCTACCTTCCAGCGTGTGTGCCAAGCCCACTTGCCCAGTGCCACCACTCATATCTGTTGTAACAGTAGTGTAAATAATTAAAAAAACAAAACTTTTTTGACTGTGAAACATCAGTCTCCTAGTGTAATTTAATTGCAGTTGCCTGCCTGCCAGCGTGTGTGCCAGTCCCACTTGCCCATTGCCACCACTCATATCTGGTGTAAAAGTAGTGTAAATAATTAAAAAAAAAAAAAACTTTTTTGACTGTGAAACATCAGTCAGCTAGTGTAATCTAATTGCAGTTGCCTGCCTGCTAGCGTGTGTGCTAGGCCCACTTGCCCAGTGCCACCACTCATATCTGGTGTAACAGTAGTGTAAATAATTAAAAAAAAAAACTTTTTTGACTGTGAAACATCAGTCTGCTAGTGTAATCTAATTGCAGTTGCCTGCCTGCCAGCGTGTGTGCCAGGCCCACTTGCCCAGTGCCACCACTCATATCTGGTGTAACAGTAGTGCAAATAATTTAAAAAAAAAAAAACTTTTTTGACTGTGAAACATCAGTCTGCTAGTGTAATCTAATTGCAGGTGCCTGCCTGCTAGTGTGTGTGCCAGGCCCACTTGCCCAGTGCCACCACTCATATCTGGTGTAATAGTAGTGTAAATAATTAAAAAAATTACTTTTTTGACTGTGAAACATCAGTCTGCTAGTTTAATCTAATTGCAGTTGCCTGCCTGCCAGCGTGTGTGCCAGGCCCACTTGCCCAGTGCCACCACTCATATCTGGTGTAACATTAGTGTAAATAATTTATAAAAAAAAACTTTTTTGACTGTGAAACATCAGTCTGCTTGTGTAATCTAATTGCAGTTGCCTGCCTGCCAGCGTGTGTGCCAGGCTCACAGCGTATACTGTGCCCACTTGCCCAGTGCCACCACTCATATCTTGTTTAATAGTAGTGTAAGTGTACATTTAAAAACAAAAAAAAACTTTTTGGACTGTGAAACATCAGTCTGCTTTTTTGTTTCAGGCTCACAGCTTATACTGGGCCCACTTGCCCAGTGCCACCACTCATATCTTGTTTAATAGTAGTGTAAGTGTACATTTAAAAAAATAAAAACATTTTGGACTGTGAAACATCAGTCTGCTTTTTTGTGTCAGGATCACAGTGTATACTGTGCCCACTTGCCCAGTGCCACCACTCATATCTTGTTTAATAGTAGTGTAAGTGTACATTTAAAAAAAAAATGACAGGCAGAGGCAAGCCACCCCGCAGGTGCCGCTGTGGTCATGGTGCTATGATTCCCTTTGGCCCTAGAATAAAGCCCAGTGTTCAGAGGCCACTTCCCATGAACTCGAAAAATCCTGAGGAAATAGTTGACTTTTTAACACAGGACACCCAATCTTCTATAGCTTCCGCTCCGAACCTTGACGCAAAATCCTCCTCCAGCTTATCTTCGGGCACTTCTCAAGTTACCACTCGCCTGCCTGCCGCCACCACCAACACTAGCACCACAGCCGTAACCCTTACACTACCTGATCGATACAACATCATACCTGATGTTTTAAAGCACGTTATTCCAAACAATTTAGGAATGTTAGGTGATTTATGCCCTTTATGGATTAAAACCAGACTCTGCATCAACTATGTAATTTTACGTGGGAGTTTTGCCATGGATCCCCCTCCGGCATGCCACAGTCCAGGTGTTAGTACCCTTGAAACAACTTTTCCATCACTATTGTGGCCAGAAAGAATCCCTGTGGGTTTTAAAATTCGCCTGCCTATTGAAGTCAATGGCGGTTCGCCCGGTTTGCCCATTCGCGAACAGTTGCAGACGTTCGCGTTCGCCACTCGCGAACGGAAAATTTTCAATTTGCGACATCACTACCAATAACCCTTAAAAGGGCCTTTTATGGGGCATTACCCCAAAGATATCAGCTCTATTACCTGTAAAAAAAATACAAACACCCCCAACAGTAAAACCCACCACCCAACCAACCCCCTCAAATAAAAACCCTAACTACAAAAAAACCTAAGCTACCCATTGCCCTGAAAAAGGCATATGGATGGGCATTGCCCTTAAAAGGACATTTAGCTCTTTTACAAGCCCAAACCCTAATCTAAAATAAAAACCCAGCCAAACAAATTAAGAAAATCCTAACACTAACCCCCGAAGAACCACTTACAGTTCTGAAGTTCTGACATCCAGGCGGCGATGTCTTCATCCATCCAGGTGGAAGAAGTCTTCATCCAGGCGGCAATGTGTTCATCCATCCAGGCGGAAGAAGTCTTCATCCAAGCGGCATCTTCTATCTTAATCCCTGCGGCACGGAGTGGGTCCATCCTGAAACCATCCAACACGGAGCTCCTCTTCTTACAGTCGCTGCCGTAAACTGAAGCTTCAATGCCAGATGGCATCCCTTGCATTCCTATTGGCTGATTTGAGTGTTAAATTCAAATCAGCCAATAACTGGGGGGCAAGGGCTTTCCATCAACACCCTGGAAGGGCCGCAGCTCCCCTGGGATCACCCCGAATGCACCATTCTTGTGCCGCTGGAAACTGAGGAAAAATGGACACAATGGAGGCGTCAGCCTGTCTGGAGGGGCGGGAATGGTGGGAGATGTGAAGATCAGATAACGCTTGTTATCAAGATGTTTGGGTATAAATGTTGTGTGTTTTCCCTAATAAAATGTATGTCTTGTTTCACCTGAATGCTAGTCTGTCTAGTTATTTGGGTGGGCTCCTGCTAAAATTTCTCTTCTCCACTACATAGCTGGGCAAGTGGGCCTGGCACACACGCTGGCAGGCAGTCAACTGCAATTAGATTACACTAGCAGACTGATGTTTCACAGTCAAAAAAGTTTATTTTTTTTAATTATTTACACTACTGTTACACCAGATATGAGTGGTGGCACTGGGCAAGTGGGCCTGGCACACACGCTGGCAGGCAGGCAACTGCAATTAGATTACACTAGCAGACTGATGTTTCACAGTCAAAAAAGTTTTTTTTTAAATTATTTACACTACTGTTACACCACATATGAGTGGTGGCACTGGGCAAGTGGGCCTGGCACACACGCTAGCAGGCAGGCAACTGCAATTAGAATACACTAGCAGACTGATGTTTCACAGTCAAAAAAGTTTTTTTTTTTTAATTATTTACACTACTGTTACACCAGATATGAGTGGTGGCAATGGGCAAGTGGGCCTGGCACACGCGCTGGCAGGCAGGCAACTGTAATTAGATTACACTAGCAGACTGATGTTTCACAGTCAAAAAAGTTTTTTTTTTTTAAATTATTTACACTACTGTTACACCAGATATGAGTGGTGGCACTGGGCAAGTGGGCCTGGCACAGACGCTGGCAGGCAGGTCTGTCTAGTTATTTGGGTGGGCTCCTGCTAGAATTTCTCTTCTCCACTACATAGCGGCAGGTTCCAGGTGTTGGAAAGATCCTTTGGCGGAGCTACCCAGTCGGGGTAGCCGGGTTCCGTCATAGGTTCTAGCAGCCTGTCAGTGGAAGCGTGTGACGTTTTATGGCGATTCAGCATTTGCAATGGGGTTTGAAAACTTTTGATTACAACTGTAAGTATTTCAGTGTGCTCACAGTACCTGTGTGTCTGTGCCCACTCACTGAGAGACATGTGCTAATGCATGTGCCTGCTTTAAAGCGAATAGAATATACCAGCACCTTGTGTGTTTGTGTATATATTTATTTATCTACAGATCTAATTTCATTATTTCCAATGTTTTTATCTGCAGGATTGCAGCATAGTTTTAGAGTTCAAGAGTTGTGTTCGTAAATTGTTGCATATTTCATTTTAAAAAGTTAGTACAGCAGTTTAGTACTAATTATTTGAGTTTTAAAACAAGTTCTTTGTTTTTTTACTAAGCTATATTCATTTTAATGGGTTTGGAATAGTGTACCTGGCGACTTTTTATCTTGAAGCATATGCCTTTTTAATAGAGACTCTTTCTACAATCATGTACTGTATATTCATGCAACATATATACCTCATAATTTTGAGGTTACTTTGTGTAAGTGTGCATTTTTTTTATATGTGCTGGAAATCGATTAAACAGTTAACAATATAAGATCATTCCTGTTTGTGTTTTACATAAAATCCCTTTGTTGAATACACACTACACGTTGTGGAGAAAATTACAAGTGAAGGGTGTGTCTGCACTGACCTATCGGAAGTGCTGGTCGTGGAAAACAGATCTCCTCCCATCTGGACGTACGTCAGCACCCATACGATTGGGGCTAACTTCCTCTGTTTGAAGGAAACATCTGCGTGGTCCCATTAGGATCCTGGATTGGGGAATAGAAACCTCCTCTCCAGAAGGTGTAAACCTTACCTCATAGGATTGAGGTTACTCATGGTGAGCAGACTACAACATCGATGCTAGGATATTTAAGTTTTACCTTGAAACTTTTGTGAACCTTCAGGTTTCCTTTGAACCTTTGTTTTTACTAGCAGACATTTGTTTCACTGACTGTATTTTCGATATTCAGATGATATAATAATAATAATAATAATAATAATAATAATAATTTGCGATTTATATAGCGCTTTTCTCCCTGTGAGACTTAAAGCACTTTACAAATATACCAATATAAAGACATAAAAGTTAGGAGTTTCTGAAGGTCAGATAAATGGACTGAATGCCTGATGAAAGAGATGGGTCTTTAGCTTTTTTTTTTTAAGTCTATTAGGACGGTTCCTCTCTGATTGCGCACGGTAGAGAATTACAGAAAGTAGGGGCAGCGTGGCCGAATGCTCTGGAACCTGAGTTTGTCCTTATTCTTGGCACTGAGAGGAGAGATGTGTTGGCTGACCTAAGTGAGCGGGATGGGATGTAGGGTGTCAGGAGCTCATTCAGGTACTGCGGGCCTTGGTTGTTTAAGGCTTTGAAGGTTAGCAGGCCAATTTTAAAATATGTTCGCCATTTAATTGGAAGCCAATGCAGGGAGTGGACAACGGGTGTTATGTGGCAGGAGCGAGTTTGATTGGTCAGTAGTCTGGCTGCTGTGTTTTGTACCATCTGAAGGCGATGGAGTTCTTTTTTTGGAAGGCCCAAGTAAAGTGCATTGGAGTAATCTAGCATAGAGGATACAAATGCATGGATTCATGTTGGCATATCATTCAGTGGAATTAAGTATTGTATCCTGGCTATGTTTTTCAGGTGAAAGTAAGCAGATTTTATTACAGAGGAAATCTCATGTTTGAAAGATAGTCCAGCGTCAATCAGCACTCTGAGGTTTCATACTTTTGCTGAACTAACGAGTTCAGAGACTCCAAGCTACAGGTCAGTTGGGTGATCGTGGGATTTTTTTGATGTCCAAGGTCCCCTCACCAAAAGTAACTCTGTTTTGTCTGGGTTCACTTTGAGACAGCTAGCATTCATTGATTCTATGAGGTCTGTTAAGCAACTGTTTATGCGGCATGCTTGGTCTTTAGTATCTGGAGCAAAGGGGAAGTAGAGTTGTTTGTCATCAGCGTAACAATGATACCTTAGGCCATGTTGGTTAATGATGTCCCTCAGTGGTAGTAAGTAAATTGCGAATAGCATGGGAGACAGGATGGATCCTTGTGGAACTCCACAGGCCAGTTCTGTCGGTGCTGATGAGCTTGATCCTGATATTACTCTCTGTGATCTATCAGCGGGGAAAGATTTAAACCAGTTAGGGACTGTGCTTCCTAGACCACAGATGTGCTGCAAGATGAGATTTATTTGAATATTATTGTATTATCTTTGTGCATGCAGTTTGCGCTATTTCTAGTTTCAATTCCTTGAGGTCATATTTGTAACTAATAGGGAGGAAGAGGGTCCTCCTTATTTTGTTTTTTCGAACTTACAGCTGCATCTGCTTGTTTGTACCCAGTAGCGCCTCCTAGATTTTTTTGCTTACTGGTTTATCCTGTGAGCTTTAAATCCTTTAATTTAGTTTTTTCATCTATATACATTTTAAGTTTAAAAAGTTCTAGCGGCTGCTAGTGTCTCTTAAAGGGACATTTTTTTTCAGTACTAAGTTAATAGTTAAAAAAACAAGTTCTCTGTTTTTTCTAAGTTATATTAGTTGTAAGTTTAGAAAGTAATTTTTATCTTTTTGTTGCATTGTTGCTAATGGCTGCTGGGGGTTTATTTTGCAATTAGTGTCTCTTAAAGGGACATTTTTTTAGTATTACATTAAAATTACTAAGTTAAAATTAAATGTATCAATAAAATAACAAAATAATAAGTTTAAACATTACATAGAATGACAAAACTAAAGCTAATAAAGCTGATTTTTTTCCCACTTTTCCCACTCCGTTGAAGTCTATGTGGGAATATGTTAATGTGGTTTACGATATGCAAAGTTTTTTTTCCGTCTGGATAGCGCACAAGTAAAAACTTTTTACTTTAACTTGTAATATGTGCGATCTTCCACTCATGCAAAAAGACAAAGTCTAGCAGGGGTAACACATGAGCCGAATCGCAACCTACCGCTCCACTCATAATCTAGCACTTAGTTATCAGGGTTTCTAAGCAAACCCACCCATCACATTATATATAGAAAAGTATGCCCAAACTTAACATGCAGAGCTCTATGTAAACTAAAGAGAAAAAAAAAGAAAGATAATATAGAAATTCAATGTAATCACAATTAAATATTGCATAGTCCAAATAGCTAATATAAGAGAATACCTCATGATTTAGCTGCCAAGGGGTTAAGTCTCTTTAGTTTGTGAGCTAAAAACAGTTGTTTGTTTTTTAAGAAGAACTGTGTGCGGTGTTAGGTAAGCATATGATTTCCATTTGAAGTGCCAGAACCCCTCATAAATAGTTTCTAAGGCCCATTTCACCAAATGTTATTGTGTATGCATTGAGTCATAAAGCCAGTAAACTTGTCAGCTCCAGAGACACAGAGCAGTGCCACTTCCCAGAAACTGATAAGGTCAATAAAGGGACATGGGTACAATGTAGATATGTGTTTAAAACATGTTATGACATTAGATGAAGGGAAATATGGCAACCATGTCATATTTGGTATCAAACTGATTCTCACAATGTAAATAAGAGATTGCCTTTCTGTCTATATGAAAATGGATGTATCTAGCAGAAATTATAATGTGTTCTCTGATTTCAGCCAAAGGTACTTAACGTTTATGGACTGTCATAAAAGATAGGGAGTTTCCCAGCCAGCCCCTGCAAAGGGGGTAAGGTCAGGCAACCTAAACTATTGAAAAAATGTATAAGGGTCTTATGTTTTTAACACTGAGTTGTCATTCTTACAAGGGAAGCTACAGAGTAAGGATCCATTGCTTCATGCCATCTCCCTGGCACAGATACCAAGACTAGTACAGTATAAGGTTTCTATTTTCTTCTTTTTATTTTAAAAAACTGTTTGCTTGTGTGTAATTTTACTTGTAACAACTTTTTATTAATAATGCATTGTGCATAATAGTTTTGGCATAATAAATAATTAATTTATTAAGCTTTGGACTTTTTCTAATATTTGATCCACGTTACTGAAAGAGACTGGTGGCAGAGAAACTGTATATTTTAGGTTATTTTCTGCTAAATTGTATTCTGAGAGTTAATGTGTAAGTCTGGGTTTTTCCTAAGGATTTTCCCTTTAATGAATCATAAGTGGTGGCAGCTTGCAGCTAGTTATGGTGTTAGTTTAGTGTGATTGGCATTAAAGGGGAGTTTTGGGCATTTCTTTAATGTCTAGTACAGACTAGAGAGTGTTGTTAACCCTTGCACCCACTGAACTACATCACAAGATTGCCACAAGATTGCCTGGCGTGGCTAGATTGTGACCGATTAGTGACAGTAGGGGTCTGATAACCCTTTCAGTGCCAAACAAGGGACTGGCGCAGGGGTGGTTAACCTTGGTCGTGACAAATTGGTGGGCAGCGGTGTAGATAAAAAAAAATCCTGGTACTAAAAGAAATTGTGACTTTCACAATTTCCAAAGGCTAAAACTCAGTACATTATATAGTGACACATTGCAAACAGTCCCCTTTTAAGGCTTTACAATTTTTATTTTAGAATAGGGTAGGGCATTTTTTTATTTTGGGGGCTTTGTTATTTTATTAGGGGGCTTAGAGTAGGTGTAATTAGCTTAAAATTGTTGTAAGTGTATTTATTTGTATTTAATTGTAGATAATTGTAGATAGTTTAGTTAATTTATTTATTGATAGTGTAGTGTTAGGTTTAATTGTAACTTAGGTTAGGATTTATTTTACAGGTATTTTTTTATTTATTTTAACTAGGTAGCTATTAATTAGTTATTAACTATTTAATAGCTATTCTACCTGGTTAAAATAAATACAAAGTTGCCTGTAAAATAAATATTAATCCTAAAATAGCTACAATGTAATTATTATTTATATTGTAGCTATATTAGGGTTTATTGTACAGGTAAGTATTTAGCTTTAAATAGGAATAATTTATTTAATAAGAAATAATTTATTTAGTTAGAATAAAATTATATTTAACTTAGGGGGGTGTTAGTGTTAGGGATAGACTTAGCTTTAGGGGTTAATACATTTATTAGAGTAGCGGCAAGGTCCGGTCGGCAGATTAGGGGTTAATACTTGAAGTTAGGTGTCGGAGATGTTAGGGAGGGCAGATTAGGGGTTAATACTATTTATTATAGGGTTTTTGAGGCGGGAGTGAGGCGGATTAGGGGTTAATAACTTTATTATAGTAGCGGTGAGGTCCGGTCGGCAGATTAGGGGTTAATAATTGTAGGTAGGTGGCGGCGACGTCGGGGGCGGCAGATTAGGGGTTAATAAATATAATATAGGGGTCGGCGGTGTTAGGGGCAGCAGATTAGGGGTACATAGGGATAACGTAGGTTGCGGCGGTGTACGGAGCTGCAGATTAGGTGTTAAAAATAATATGCAGGGGTCAGTGATAGCGGGGGCGGCAGATTAGGGGTTAATAAGTGTAAGGTTAGGGGTGTTTAGACTCGGGGTACATGTTAGGGTGTTAGGTGTAGACTTAGGAAGTGTTTCCCCATAGGAAACAATGGGGCTGCGTTAGGAGCTGAACGCTGCTTTTTTGCAGGTGCTAGGTTTTTTTTCAGCCCAAACTGCCCCATTGTTTCCTATGGGGATATCGTGCACGAGCACGTTTTTGAAGCTGGCCGCGTCCGTAAGCACCGCTGGTATTTAGAGTTGCAGTGGCGGTAAATATGCCTGTACGCTCCCTTTTTGGAGCCTAACGCAGCCCTTCTGTGAACTCTAAATACCAGCAGGATTTAAAAGGTGCGGGGAAAAAAATACACGCGTAGCTAACGCACCCCTTTGGCCGCAGAACTCTAAATCTAGCCGCAAGTTCTCTGTTTTTTTCTAAGTTATATTAGTTGTAAGTTTAGAAAGTAATTTTTATCTTTTTGTTGCATTGTTGCTAAAGGCTGGTGGTGGTTTATTTTGCAATTAGTGTCTCTTAAAGGGAAATTTTTTCAGTATTACATTAAAATTACTAAGTTAAAATTAGATGTATCAATAAAATAACAAAATAATAAGTTTAAACATTACATAGAATGACAAAACTAAAGCTAATAAAGCTGATTTTTTTCCACTTTTCCCACTCCGTTGAAGTCTATGTGGGAATATGTTAATGTGGTTTACGATATGCAAAGTTTTTTTTTCCGTCTGGTTAGCGCACAAGTGAAAACTTTTTACTTTAACTTGTAATATGTGCGTTCTTCCACTCACGCAAAAAGACAAAGTCTAGCAGTGTTAACACATGAGCGGGCTCGCAACCTACCGCTCCACTCATAATCTAGCACTTAGTTATCAGGGCTTCTAAGCAAACCCACCCATCACATTATATATAGAAAAGTATGCCCAAACTTAACATGCAGAGCTCTATATAAACTAAAGAGAAAAAAAAAAGAAAGATAATATAGAAATTCAATGTTATCACAATTAAATATTGCATAGTCCAAATAGCTAATATAAGTATGTCATGTCAATAACAAAGCCTAGAAAAATCAATTGTACTTTTAGCAAATATTAACCTCAGTATATTAAAACCCTTGTATTTTTGAGTGAAAACTAAAATTGTATCCATGATTGAATTTTAATATATATATTTTTTGTTATTTGGAATGTCATGAGTAAAGCACATTTATGCATTTTTTCAATTTAGAGGAAGTGCATATCTACACTATTTAGAATTTTGTTGCCAGCCAGTGATCACAGTCCTAAAATTATTCTGCCATTCATACCCCCTATAGCACAAAATTGTTAGCTCTGGAAATCAACACATAATTGTTGCCTGTGTAGTTAATAAGTAGTTGAGTTTGTAATCCAAGAAGAAATGTGCAGGATTGTCATTAAACAAAATTGCAATTTCCAGGATTTAATAATTAGATGTTAAAGGGTCTGTATGTTGATGTATCCCTTTTAGTAGCGTGAAGTAATGCTAATAGGTGACACATACAATTAAAGTCAGTCCCAGAAATGCCCCACTAAGAACACATATGATAAACCACTGACAAGAGACATTTGTGTGTAGCCACCAATCACCTGCTGGATCCCAGTAATGCATTGCTGCTCCTGAGTCTACCAAGGTATGCTTTCAACAAAGGACACCAAAAGTACAAACTGTAATTCATTAATAGAAGTAAACTGAAAAGTCTCCAGGCTATCTGAACCATGGAAGTTTAATTTTGACTTTGCACACATAAATTATATGATATAAATTATATAACATTTGGACCTTATACTTTGCTTATGCACATACTAGTCTATATTCAATTCTTCCCAAGTAACCTATTTTACTTTGCTTTTCTACACATGATAGGGCAATTTGTACAAATCTGTTTGAATCCAAAAGACCAAATTACATATGTCTACAATATTATGAAACAATCAGATTTCCTCCTTCAGGCTTAGATTTCAAGTGGACTGCAGTTACGAATACCTCATGATTTAGCGGCCAAGGGGTTAAGTCTCTTTAGTTTGTGAGCTAAAAACAGTTGTTTGTTTTTTAAGAAGAACTGTGTGCTGTGTTAGGTAAGCATATGATTTCCATTTGAAGTGCCAGAACCCCTCATAAATAGTTTCTAAGGCCCATTTCACCAAATGTTATTGTGTATGCATTGAGCCATAAAGCCAGTAAACTTGTCAGCTCCAGAGACACAGAGCAGTGCCACTTCCCAGAAACTGATAAGGTCAATAAAGGGACATGGGTACAATGTAGATATGTGTTTAAAACATGTTATAAAAGAGAAAAATTGGGTTTATTAGCAGCGCTAATAGAAGCTTGGAAATGATGATACCGATCTAACTAATGTATTATACAATCTTGTTTATTTAAAAATTCTTATAACACATAAAAACAACAGCAAATGCTATTCCTAATTAATAAAGGGACGTCTCCCTTATTCAACACTTTTAAAAACAGACTAGAACCATATATTGATAAACCCTAGAAAATCTAGCAAATAGATACAGTGCTAATGTTCAAATGTAATTAGAAGGTGAGCGTAACGGTTTCGGTACAACTGTGATTAGAAATTTAGCGTAACAGCTTTGCAGATACATAGATGACCTGTTTTTTTATATGGGGGGTAGTGAAACTGATCTAAACACTATTCTGACAGATATGAATAAAAATGAAATGGGACTATCCTTTACTAGTAACTATAGCAAAAGCCAAATTACCTTTTTGGACTTAGATATCGAAATTGTAGAAAACCAATTAATAACTAAAACACATTTTAAAAAGGTGGATGCCAATAATCTAATCCATTATAACAGCTGCCACATGAAAAAGTGGAAAGACAATGTCCATAAAGGGCAATATTTAAGAATTAAACGGAATTGCTCAAGAGTGACAGATTATCAGGATCAAATAAAGATCTTAGAAAGGAAATTCTTAGAAAGAGAATATAGTCCAGAAGTAATCAACAAAGCTAAACAAGAGGTAGATAAGAAAGCAAGGAGGGACCTCTTAGAATATAAAACAAAAGATATCAAAGAAAATTGTGATGAAATTAATGTGCCCTTTATAACTGAGTTTAGTCATGACAACCTCAACATCCAAAGGATTTTAAAAAAAACATTGGCACTTAGTACAAACTGATCCTATAATAGGGGGATAAGTGGGGGAAAACCCAAAAATAATATATAGGAAAGCACAGAATTTGAAGAGCCTACTAGCTCCCAGTCAATAGAAAAGCATAAAGAAGAAAGACACTCAAAGGTGCCTAGACGGAAATCCTTTAAATGTTTTTTTCCCCTGTTTTAGATGCTGGGCTTGCAAATTTAGTAGTAAACAAAAGATTTTAAAATCAAAAAGTGGAAACTTTACTTTCAAAATAAAAGACACAATTAGATGTCAAGATAAAGGCGTTATTTACGCCATTCAATGTTCATGTAAAAAATTTTACATAGGTGAAACAACCAGAATGCTCCGTGAAAGGATAAGGGAGCACCTCTCTTGCATAGATAGGGGTAACCTTGACCCTTATATCTATCGCCACTTTAGGGAAGTACACAACAACAACCTTAAAGATTTTAAATATTGGGGAATTAAAAAAGTTCACCCCGACTGGAGAGGAGGAAACTGGGAAAATAAACTACTAAAGACAGAAGCTGAAATTATATACCTAATGAATACCCTCCAACCTGGAGGCTTGAATTCTGAGATAGACATTTCCCCCTTCTTATAAAAATCTCTTATAATATGCTAACACTTTCCGGGTTAAATCAGCCACTTATATAGAAAATACTCATATACATTAAGCAAGCAATAAAATTTAAATTTACCTTGGGCAAAGATAGTATAAGCCCTAAATAAATTCATTTTTCTAGTAATTAAAAAGGAATTTTTATCCCCCTAAAACCAATGAATTAATTGAATAAGCCATATCTTTACCCACTAGCAATAACTTCTAGTTATGGGATTGAAAATTTCTGATTTAACTGTACGCCCATTTTTAATTTTTTTAAATTGTTGAACCTACTATCCTTTGTTGAAAAGTAATATGTATATTGTTAATTTTTACCCACTGACAAAAATTCTGGATATGGGAATGATGATTCTGATCTTATATTTTCGTTTAAGTTTAGGTAATTTTTAAGTTTGCACGATCCAAATGTACTTTAGAATTGAGAAATATATAAGTTGAATTGTATGAATGCTAATAAAGCAGAAATGATAAATTCTCTTCCTTGTGTATGAAATAACTAAATAACAACACAGAAACAATTGTTACCGGGTTAAATCAGCCACTTATATAGAAAATACTCATATACATTAAACAAGCAATACAATTTCAATTTATCTTGGGCAAAGATAGTACAAGCCCTAAAGAAATTAATTTTTCAAGTAATTAAAAAGGAATTTCTATCCCCCTAAAACCAATGAATTAATCGAATAAGCCATATTTTTACCCACTAGCAATAACTTCTTGTTATGGGATTGAAAATTTCTGATTTAATTGTACGCCCATTTTTAAATTTATAAATTGTTGAACTTACTATCCTTTGTTGAAAAGTAATATGTATATATCGTTAATTTTTACCCACTGACAATAATTCTAGATATGGGAATAATGATTCTGATCTTATATTTTCGTTTTAGTTTAGGTAATTTTAAGTTTGTAAGATCTAAATGTATATTATTTAATAAAGGCACTTTAGAATTGAGAAATATATAAGTTGAATTGTATGAATGCTAAAAAAGCAGAAATGATAAATTCTCTTCCTTGTGTATGAAGTAACTAAATAACAACACAGAAACAATCATTACCAACTTAAATAAAGTCCACCTTACATTGGAAGCCACACAGGTGTTGATAGAAATCAAAAGGAAATGAAGGAACCAATCAAAACACATTCATACCTTGAAAAAGCCAGAAGCTAGCAGGATAAGCATTCTTGATAAAGCCCAGAAGGGTGAAACGCGTTGAATGGGACCTGCTACACTCTACTAAACTTCATCTACCACTGTCATAAAGCTGTGTGACCCTGCAACTTTAAACTTTTTTCCTGACCCTGTAAGTTAAAATCTACCTTTGGCAACTTCAGGGAGCACGGTGTTACTGCTAAACACTGACCAAAGATTTCTTCAAACCTCAAGAAGTCTGAGGGAACCCAGATGAAAGTAATATTTGGGCTATAAGAAGAAAGGAAAACAAAAAAGGATAACTACATTAACAGAATGGATCATCACCCCTGACCTCTGAATCAAAGAGAAGATCAGGTGACTCATCAGTAGCACCAGGATCAAACAGTCTGTGAATCCCTCACAGTGAAGAATATCAGCGGTTGCAACCAGGACAGATTAAGGTACCTCTACACCAATTTGCACTGCGTTTTTTTAAATCATACAAACTGAACTTTAAAGACATCAAGGTATTCATATGTTAAATTAACCATTTCCATTAACCACGATTGCTTTGGCTCTAAATTCAGAATAACGGCTGTTTTTTTCCTTTTAACTATCCAGCACGCCTGAGCCAATTATATGTCCAAGGAGAGTAACTGTGTAACTTGATAACGATATTTGTTACTAAAGAACTGCAAAGCTGTTACACTAAATTTCTAATCACAGTTGTACCGAAACCGTTACGCTCACCTTCTAATTACATTTGAACATTAGCGCTGTATCTATTTGCTTTTAATATATTAAGATTGATACATTTGTGCCTTTTAAAAAAAAAAAAAAATTAATTCACCAATTTGTTGCTTGCCATATATTATCTATAGAATTAATTATTTTATACCTGGAATTCTAGGGTTTATCAATATATGGTTCTAGTCTGTTTTTAAAAGTGTTGAATAAGGGAGACGTCCCTTTATTAATTAGGAATAGCATTTACTGTTTTTTTTATATGTTATAAGAATTTTTAAATAAACAGAATTGTATAATACATTAGTTAGATTGGTATCATCATTTCCAAGCTTCTATTAGCGCTGCTAAATAAACCCCATTTTTCTCTTTTATCCACCGTTTAGTTCTCATTGAGGGAAGAACTTTTTTAGCAGCAGGAATCCACCTTTAGGCACTCCTATCACACTACACCATGTGATATTTGGTATCAAACTGATTCTCACAATGTAAATAAGAGATTGCCTTTCTGTCTATATGAAAATGGATGTATCTAGCAGAAATTATAATGTGTTCTCTGATTTCAGCCAAAGGTACTTAAAGTTCATGGACTGTCATAAAAGATAGGGAGTTTCCCAGCCAGCCCCTGCAAAGGGGGTGAGGTCAGGCAACCTAAACTATTGAAAAAATGTATAAGGGTCTTATGTTTTTAACACTGAGTTGTCATTCTTCCAAGGGAAGCTACAGAGTAAGGACCAATTGCTTCATGCCATCTCCCTGGCACAGATACCAAGACTAGTACAGTATAAGGTTTCTATTTTCTTCTTTTTATTTTAACCCCTTAATGACCGGACCATTTTTCAATTTTCTTACCCTTAATGACAATGGCTATTTTTACATTTCTGCGGTGTTTGTGTTTAGCTGTAATTTTCCTCTTACTCATTTACTGTACCCACACATATTATATACCGTTTTTCTCGCCATTAAATGGACTTTCTAAAGATACCATTATTTTCATCATGTCTTATAATTTACTACAAAAAAATAATAAAATATGAGGAAAAATGGAAAAAAACACACTTTTTCTAACTTTGACCCCCAAAATCTGTTATACATCTACAATCACCAAAAAACACCCATTCTAAATAGTTTCTAAATTTTGTCCTGAGTTTAGAAATACCCAATGTTTACATGTTCTTAGCTTTTTTTGCAAGTTATAGGGCCATAAATACAAGTAGCACTTCGCTATTTCCAAACCACTTTTTTTCAAAATTAGCGCTAGTTACATTGGAACCCTGATATCTGTCAGGAATACCTGAATATCCCTTGACATGTATATATTTTTTGTTAGAAGACAACCCAAAGTATTGATCTAGGCACATTTTGGTATATTTTATGCCACCATTTCACCGCCAAATGCGAGCAAATAAAAAAAAAACTTTACATTTTTCACAATTTTAGGTTTCTCACTGAAATTATTTACAAACAGCTTGTGCTATTATGGCACAAATTGTTGTAAAAGCTTCTTTGGGATCCCCTTTGTTCAGAAATAGCAGACTTATATGGCTTTGGCATTGCTTTTTGGTAATTAGAAGGCTGCTAAATGCTGCTGCGCACCACACGTAAATTATGCCCAGCAGTGAAGGGGTTAATTAGGTAGGTTGTAGGGAACTTGCAGGGTTAATTTTAGCTTTAGGGTAGAGATCAGCCTCCCATCTGACACATCCCACCCCCTGATCCCTCCCAAACAGCTCTCTTCCCTCCCCCACCCCACAAATGTCCCCGCCATCTTAAGTACTGGCAGTACTAAATAAAAGGAGTTGTTTTTTTTTTATATAAAAAAAATAAAATATTTTAGCTGCGATTGACTCCTGCCTTAGCCCCAACCTCCATGATCCCCCCCCCCCAGCTCTCTAACCCTCTCCCCTATCTAATTGAGGCCATCTTGGGTACTGGCAGCTGTCTGCCAGTACCCAATTTGCCCCAAAAACAAAAGTATTTTTTCCTCTTTTGGATTTTTTTTGTTTTCTGTAGTGTAGCAGCCCCCCACAATACCCCTATCCCCCTCCCCCTCCCAGATCCGCACATTGCACTTCTAGGAACCGGATGCCGGGTAGCGATGGGCCGCCCACCCGCCTCCCTGTTACGCTCCCACCCACCAACGAACCGGCACCATCGCTACCGGTGAAGAGAGGGCCACAGAGTGTCTCTCTCTGCATCGGAGTCTTCTAAAAAGGTATTGCAGGATGCCTCCATATGGAGGCATCACTGCAATACCCTGAGAGCTGCTGGAAGCGATTGTGATCGCTTCCAGCACTCTGTTAGACAACTGACGTACCAGGTACGTCCATTGTCATTAACTGCTTGTTAATGCATGACATACCTGGTACGTCAGTTGTCATTAAGGGGTTAAAAAACTGTTTGCTTGTGTGTAATTTTACTTGTAACAGCTTTTTATTAATAATGCATTGTGCATAATATTTTTGGCGTAATAAATAATTAATTTATTAAGCTTTGGACTTTGTCTAATATTTGATCCACGTTACTGAAAGAGACTGGTGGTAGAGAAACTGTATATTTTAGGTTATTTTCTGCTAAATTGTATTCTGAGAGTTAATGTGTAAGTCTGGGTTTTTCCTTAGGATTTTCCCTTTAATAAATCATAAGTGGTGGCAGCTTGGAGCTAGTTATGGTGTTAGTTTAGTGTGATTGGCATTAAAGGGGAGTTTTGGGCATTTCTTTTATGTCTAGTACAGACTAGAGAGTGTTGCTAACCCTTGCACCCACTGAACTACATCACAAGATTGCCACAAAATTGCCTGGTGTGGCTAGATTGTGACCAATTAGTGACATAAGAGGTCTGATAACTCTTTCAGTGCCAAACAAGGGACTGGCGCAGGGGTGGTTAACCTTGGTCGTGACAAATTATTGGGCAGCAGTGTAGATAAAAAAAATCCCGGTACTAAAAGAAATTGTGACTCTCACAATTTCCAAAGGCTAAAACTCAGTACATTATATAGTGACACATTGCAAACAGTCCCCTTACCTATTCTGTTTTTCTTTTCTATTTTATTTTTACTATGGAGGCATACCAGCAGCAGACCAAGGAAATGAAGACACTGTTATGCCAGGAGCGAGATATCCCATCCCGTGGAAAGAACAAAGATGGACTAATACAAGCTCTTTTTTAATATGATAGCAGCCAGGCCACACCAGCTGAATCCTCAGGAGAGGTGTCTGCAGCTGTGGGCCATGATTCATAAGGATCTGGATCCATTGGACTGTTATTTGCAAACTGTACTGAAACATATGGGCCTAGCGGATGCAAGTTTGTGCATGGAGCTGATTGCAAAATTTCATGAAAAACAGGCTGCTGCAGCTGAGAGACAGGCTGCTGTAGTTGAGAGTCAGACTGCTAGGGAAGCATCTGAGAGACAGGCTGCTGTGGAAGCAGCTGAGAGACAGGCTGCTAGGGAATCTGAGAGAGAGTCTCTGGCAGCTGCAAGACAGGCTGATGAAAACCAAGCTGAGAGAGAAAGAGAGGCTGCTGAACGCCAAGCTGAGAAAGAACATCAATTACAGCTTGCACATTTGGAGAGAGAGAGACTGTCTCGCCTGTTGTTAGTGAACCAAGAGACCCGTCAGTTCCCAGAGTGCGGGCAGAGAATTTTCCCACTCTGGAGAAAAATGTTGATATGGATATATTCCTGCATAGCTTTGAAAAAGTTTGCATACAGTTCCAGCTGCCAAAGGAGTAGTGGACCAAGTATCTTACCCCTGGTCTGAAAGGCCCTGCACTGGAGGCTTTTGCTGAACTACCCCCAGCGTTTGATCAGGACTATGATGCCATTAAAGCTGCACTGAAAAGGAGGTATAATCTTACTCCTGAGGTGAACAGAAAGAAATTCTGTTCTCTGCAGAAGAGTACGTCAGAGAGCTATACTGCAGTTGTTGGAAACCTGATGACAGCCTTTAAACAGTGAATCAGAGGGCTAAAGATTGCCACTATAGATGAGCTGGAAGATCTAATGGTGAAGGAACAATTTGTGCAGCTATGCCCAGCAAAAGTCCATGAATGGGTTTTGGATCGTAAACCCAAAACAGCATTGGAAGCAGGTGAGCTGGCAGATTTTTTACACAGCCAACAGGTCACCAGGGAATGGGAGAAAACCTTTTGTTAAGGGGGCATCCACCTGGAAAGGAGCTGCTCAACGACCCCCCTTCACAAAGCCTGTTGTGCCTTTATTTAACATGTCTGTTCCCTTTTGGAAAGGAGGGGCAAGTGCTGCACCTGGGAAGGGGGATACCCACAGGTGTTTTGCTTGCAACAAAGTGGCCACATCTACTCCACTTGCCCATAGAAGATTTAATTTGGTGCAATCAGCTGGAGGGGATAATTCCTCAGAAGTACCAGCATCTGTTTTGTTTGTTACACGACCAGAGGAAAGCAACCAGGAGAACTTGCAACCTGTGATTGTTGGAGATCAGGTAACATTGGGGCTTCAGGACACAGGTGCAGCAGGGACTCTTGTGCGTCCAGGGCTGGTGAGCTCTAAGGACATTATTCCTGGCAGCACTGTAGCAGTTTAAGAGATTGGGGGAATGCAACTTGTAGTGCCTATGGCACATGTATATCTTGATTGGGGAGTGGGGAGAGGTTTAAGAAATGTGGGGGTATCTAAAAATATCCCTAATGATGTTTTACTGGGTACTGATCTGGGTAGATTGTTATCTCTTTATGTGCCTGACAATGCTACATATGACCTAGTGGCATTAGCTGTAGACCCTGATGTGAAAAGGGATGTGTGTAAAACAGCTCAGGGACATGCTGACCAGGAGGGAGGACAGAGTGCATATGTGCAAAGTGCTGTGCCTGAACTGGGGATTTCTGTGCTGAGATGTGAACCTGTAAGAGGAGAGACTGACTGGGGAGAAAGATGGATAGATGGTGTGTGTTTGCCTGTGATTGAACCAGCAGGATCTGCAGAATTAAAGTTAACTGTACAGTGTGAGACTGACTGTGGAGAAAGGCAGATAGACTGTGAACACTGAATTGTCATTCTTACAAGGAAAGCTACAGAGTAAGGACCCATTGCTTCATGCTATCTCCCTGGCATAGATACCAAGACTAGTACAGTATAAGGTTTCTATTTTCTTCTTTTTATTTTAAAAAACTGTTTGCTTGTGTGTAATTTTACTAGTAACAACTTTTTATTAATAATCCATTGTGCATAATATTTTTGGCATAATAAATAATTAATTTATTAAGCTTTTGCCTTTGTCTAATATTTGATCCACGTTACTGAAAGAGACTGGTGGTAGAGAAACTGTATATTTCACATTATTTTCTGCTAAATTGTATTCTGAGAGTTAATGTGTAAGTCTGGGTTTTTCCTTAGGATTTTCCCTTTAATAAATCATAAGTGGTGGCAGCTTGGAGCTAGTTTTGGTGTTAGTTTAGTGTGGGTGGCATTAAAGGGGAGTTTTGGGCATTTCTTTTATGTCTAGTACAGACTAGAGAGTGTTGTTAACCATTGCACCCACTGAACCACATCACAAGCTGCCTGGAATGGCTAGATTGTAACCGATTAGTGACAGGGTTATCTCAATGTAATTAATCTTAGTAGTTATACTCCTAGTGAAACAGGAATTAGAATTTTGAGCTATGGACTTGGCTTTGTTCCAACTTCGAGGTTTAATCTATTCCAGACCTTAGTTGATGTCAATAGATAAATACGATCACTCACACAGAAAAAACATAGGACATCTAGACAAAGAAACTGTCAATTACTTTTATGTGGATAAACCTGTCATCCCAATATTTCACATTTTACCCAAGGTGTCACGCCGCGCCGTTGCTAGGGGCACGGCGTTCTCTCCATGCTCGTTGCCTAGGGCTGTGTCAGCTCAGTGTGCGTGCGGTGCTGACGTCATTGCTGCACGCTCCTGATGCCGGTCAGTCTCTTGGTGCTTGCCAAGGGTATTTAAACAGGCAGCAAAGACCTGTCACTGCCCAAGTATAGGTGCTACTTTGTGTACCCCTGGGAGTGACAGATCGTTTGCTGGACTGATACCTGTTACTGAACCCTGCCTGTCTCACTATGCTAACTGGTTAACCCCTTATCTGCTGGACTGATACCTATTACTTAACCCTGCCTGTCTCACTATGCTAACTGAATAACCCCTTATCTGCTGGACTGATACCTGTTACTGAACCCTGCCTGTCTCACTACGCTAACTGGTTAACTCCTTATCTGCTGGACAAATACTTGTTAATGAACCTTGCCTGTCTTACTATGCTACCTGGTTAACCCCTAATCTGCTGGACTGATACTTTGTTGCCGAATCCTTGCCTGTCTTACTACGCTACCTGGTTAACCCCTGAATTGCTGGTCTGCTTTTCTGTTGCTGTATCCTGTCTGACTATTTGCCTTGTGCTGTCTTGCCTGTGGTGAGTGCCGCTCTCCCTGTTTTCCTGATATTCTCTGCTCTGGGATATTCCCTTTCTTTCCGACTCGACAGCGGGATAACAAGACTACTGGCCGAGTTCAGTCTGATAGAGTAGTATCCCACAAGCCTCACATTATACTTGGGCCATGGAACCAGATGAGGTGGCATGAGTTGTTGGGAACCCATACTACACAATTGCAGAATATGGATTCCAAGCTGGAGGCTATCACCGCTCAACTCCCCTTACTGGTCACTTTGAGGAGTACCACTCCTGTTGTTACACCGCCAGTCCCTGCTCCTAGTACCGTGGCTTTTCCCTCTGCTTCTGGAAGCATACCCCGGATACCTTTGCCTGACAAGTATGAAGGTACTATGGATTGCAGGGGTTTTTCCCCAGTCAAGGGTCACCTTTATCATTTCCTTGCTGAAAGACAAGGCCCTAGCCTGGGTCTCTCCTCTTCTGGAACAGGACGTTCAACTCCTGCATGAGTTCGTCTCTGCTTTTTCTGCTGTGTTTGAGACTTCTGGCTGTACCTCTGCTGCAGAATATTCCCTCCTGGATCTTCGCCAGGTCAACAGACCTGTGGCTCAGTTTGCTGTGGAGTTCCACACTTTGGCACTTGAAACCACTTGGGATGGCAGTGCTCTCAAGGCAGCCTTCAGGAGGGGTCTGCATGAATGTATAAAAGATGAACTCACCTATTGGGATATTCCTTCTTCTTTGGAGGACTTTATAGCACTTTGTATCAGCCTGGACTCTTGCTTTCAGGAGAGACAAGCGGAGAGAGACCGAACTAGGAGGGTCCTCCCTTCTCGTCCCCCTATTTGTTCGGATCAGGTGGTATCCTCTACCCCTTCTGCAGCTCCAGTTACCTCAGTGGAGGAACCCATGGACCTCTCCTCCTTCAAACCTTCAGAGTCCGAGAGACAGAGAAGAAGGAGAATGAGACTATGCTTTTATTGTGGCTCTAACTCCCACCAACTAAAGGACTCTGGCATTCAGCCGGGAAAAGCCAATGCTTAAAGGATAACACAGGGGTACCTCTAAGCATGATCTCTACCAAACCCCCTCACTCCTATTGGATCCTGTTACCTGTTACCCTTACCTTCCTTCAGAATACTGTCCACACTCAGGCATTCGTGGATTTGGGGGCAGCTGGACACTTCCTGGATCACCATTTTATGATTCAAGCTGGTCTACCTCTTTTACAGAAAAGACATTGTCTCAAGATAACTACCCTGGATGGCTTCCCCCTTGGTTCAGGTTTGATCCATTTTTAGTCAGCACCCCTGACCCTGACCGTCGGTGTTCTTCATACCGAACAGCTCCAGTTTGAGGTCATTCATTCCCCAGCTCAGCCTGTCATCCTTGGCCTCCCTTGGCTTCGCTTACACAATCCACAGTTTGACTGGGCTGAGGGACAACTGACTTCTTGGGGTGCCTCCTGTTTCCACTCCTGCCTTGCTAAAGTCACTCCCCTGCTCTACATTCCCATAGCCACCATCCTGACTCCCTCCATCCTTCCTTTGGTATATGCAGACTTTGCTGATGTGTTTGAGAAAAAAGCAGCCAATGTGCTGCCACCCCACCGTCCCTATGACTTCAAGATCGACCTCCTTCCCGGAGCCCCACTTCCTAAAGGCAGGACGTATCCACTCTCCAAGGCTGAAACCAAATCCATGGAGGAATACATGCAAGAGAACCTAGCTAAAGGTTTCATTTGCCCTTCTTCCTCTCCTGCTGCGGCTGGCTTCTTATTTGTTGGTAAGAAGGATGGTGGGCTCAGACATTGCATAGACTGCAGGGACTTGAACAACATAACCATCAAGAATCGCTATCCCATACCACTGATCACCGAATTGTATGACTCATTCCAGAATGGCTAAATTGGACTTACGTGGGGCATACAATTTAATTTGCATCTCTCCAGGCCACGAATGGAAAACTGCCTTCAACACAAGATCTGGGCATTACCAATACCTTGTAATGCCCTTTGGGCTGTGTAATGCCCCTGCAGTCTTCCAAGCATTTGTCAACGACGTCTTTCGTGACCTCCTCAACCGCACTGTCATCGTCTACTTGGATGATATCCTTATTTTCTCTTCCACTTTAGAGGAGCATCACAGGTACATGAGGCAGGTGCTTCTTCGTCTCAGGGTTAACTCATTGGTAGCGAAGCTAGAAAAGTGTGAGTTTGATCAAGTCTGCATCCAATTCCTTGGATATGTCATCTTGAAGGAGGGTTTTGCCATGGATCTTGCTAAACTCACTGCTGTACTAGAATCGCCTCAACCTTCCTCCTTAAAGGAATTACAGAGGTTCTTGGGGTTCTCCAATTATTACCGCAAGTTCATAAAGAACTTTTCTCAAACAGTCGCTCCTCTCACTGAATTGACTAGACGTTATAAGGACTGCAAACATGGGCCTCCTGAGGCCATAAATGCCTTTTATTCTCTGAAAAAGGCTTTCTGTTCTGCTCCTGTCCTCCGCCATCCTTATCCTGACCTACAGTTCACTTTAGAGGTTGATGCCTCCAAGGTAGGGGCTGGAGCAGTTCTTACCCAAAGAGACCCTCTGACTTCCAAATCACACCCGGTAGCCTTTTTTTCTAAACGTTTCACTCCTGCTGGCAGGAACTACAATGTGGGAAATCGTGAACTCTTAGCCATTAAAATGGCCTGAACCGAATGGCATCACTGGTTGGAGGGCACCGCCAGTCCTATTCAAATCCTCACCGACTATAAGAATCTGACTTATCTAGAAACTGCTCATTGACTCAACCCTTGTCAGGCCAGGTGGGCCTTGTTCTTTTCCCGTTTTCACTTTGTGGTTTCCTACCTTCCTGGGACCAAGAACAAGAAGGCAGACACCCTTTACCATCAGTTCTCTCACTCAAGTGATTCCTCCGAAGCTCCTATTGAACACATCATACCCCCCTCCTGTGTGATCGCTCAACTCAATACCACTCTTCTGAAAAGATTGCAATGTGCTCAGTCTAGTAAACCTCCTGGTGCCCCCATGGGCTCTGATATCCTCTTTGTACCTCGGAACCTCCATATCCCTGTGCTAGCCTGGGCTCATGATAGCAAACTCTCTGGACATCCTGGTTCGACTAGGACCTTCAGGCGTCTTCGCCAGCATGTTTGGTGGCCTACTTTGAAGTCTGACGCTCAGGACTACGTGAATGCCTGCACAATTTGTGCTGCCAACAAGACTCCCCGATCCTTGCCTTCTGGCTTGCTCCAACCATTGTCCATTCCCAAACGACCCTGGACACACACAACAATGGACTTCATTGTGGATCTTCCCTCTTCCGAACACCATACAGTTATCTGGGTTGTGGTGGATTGCTTTTCCGGACTAGCTCACTTCATACCCCTAACCAAACTGCCTTCTGCTCAGGAATTGGCTTCCATTTTTCTCTTGCATGTGGTACGACTTCATGGCATTCCCGTAAATATTGTCTCCGACAGGGGTCCACAGTTCATCTCTGCCTTCTGGAGAGCCTTTTGTCAGTTGATTGTAACCACAGTTTCCTTGTCATCTGGCTACCACCCTCAGACCAATGGACTAACTGAGAGAGCAAACCAGGATCTTGAAGCCTACCTTAGAGACTTTGTCAACACTCGCCATACCAACTGGTCTGGTTTGCTACCCCTAGCTGAATTGCAAGAAACACTCATTGGCACTCGTCTCTTCGATGCTCTCCATTTCAAGCTGCAGCAGGCTATCAACCTCGTATCTTCCCTCTTTCAGTTTGGTCCACTGGGGTTCCTGCCACAGACCATCACGTTACTGATCTCACCACTCATTTGCTCTCAGCTGCGTTCAGCTGTCTCTAGATGTAAGAAGTTTGCAGACTGCCATAGGGCTTCTGTACGTGCCATTCCAGTGGGTAAACAGGTTTAGGTCTCCACTCGACATATCTGCCTATGTCAACCCTGTCACAAATTCGGGCCTAGGTTTATTGGTCCTGAAAAGACTGTCTCCTGTTGCCTACAAAGTGGCCTTGCTCTCACTAATCAAACCAGACATCAAGAATAGATATTCCCAGTCTCAAACCCCTCCTCCTCCACTCCTGGTCCACGGTAACCCCCGAATATGAGGTGGCTAAGATCCTGGACTCCAGATACAGGCGCAGACAACTGCAGTATCTGATACATTGGAAGGGCTACTCTGTGGCAGACCGTTCCTGGGTCCCTGCCTGGGTCTGGTCAGAGGCATGTGGGGTCTCCAAATACCATGCTGCTCACCCTTTGAAGCCGGCTCTGGCTTGAGGAGGAGGCTATGTCACGCCGCACCGTTGCTAGGGGCTGACGTCATCGCTGCACACTCCTGATGCCGGCTGGTCTCTTGGCGCCTTGCCAAGGGTATTTAAACAGGCAACAAATGACCTGTCACTGTCCAAGTATAGGTGCTACTTTGTGTACCCCTGGGAGTGATAGATCGTTTGCTGGACTGATACCTGTTACTGAACCCTGCCTGTCTCACTATGCTAACTGGTTAACCCCTTATCTGCTGGACTGATACCTGTTACTGAACCCTGCCTGTCTCACTACACTAACTGGTTAACCCCTTATCTGCTGGACTGATACCTGTTACTGAACCCTGCCTGTCTCACTACGCTAACTGGTTAACCCCTTATCTGCTGGACTGATACTTGTTACTGAACCTTGCCTGTCTTACTACGCTACCTGGTTAACCCCTGAATTGCTGGTCTGCTTTTCTGTTGCTGTATCCTGTCTGCCTATTTGCCTTGTGCTGTCCTGCCTGTGGTGAGTGCCGCTCTCCTTGTTTTCCTGATATTCTCTGCTCTGGGATATTCCCTATCTTTCCGACTCAACGCTGGGATAATAAGACTACTGTCCGAGTTTGGTCTGATAGAGGAGTATCCCACGAGCCTCACACAAGGTGCATAGGTCCATTGAACGAGTAAAGGATATTGGTTCCCTTTGTGAGCCACTTTCACTTTCACAATGGCTTGACGGTATACTCTAGCCTATGGTGGTTAGACTTGAGAGCTATCTTAGAGATACTAAACATCTTCTACAGAAACTTGAACACATTAAATGGGAATCTCACTATGGGTGGCTCACTATAGATGTAGTATCACTCTATTCCTCAATACCCCATGAGATGGGATTGGAGGCGATTAAGTTGTATTTAAACACACAAACTACTTATAGTAAAGAATTTGTCAATTACATATTGGAAGTTACCCATTTTCTTCTAACTCACAATTTTTTCTGCTTTAATGATGGTTACTACCTCCAGACGTGGGGCATGGCTATGGGGGCGAAATTTGCCCCCTCATATGCAAATCTGGTCAGAGGCATGTGGGAGTGTGCCTACGAGTTTGGAGATGGTAACCCTTGTGGAGCTGACATAGGTCTCCTTTATCGTTTTATAGATTACCTTATTTTTATTTGGACTGGAAGTCACAGAAACATTGAGAGATTTGTTTCATATTTGAATGACAACCCATGGGGACTTAGATTTACATATGAGTACCATCCAACTACAATTAATTATCTAGATGTAACACTTAGAGCTGACATTGAGAAAGGTTGTATTGAGTCATCAGTATACTGTAAACCCATTTCGGGTAATACAAAATCTCAAAAGCTAAGACTGAGGTAGATGCCATAAATAGGACTTCACTCCTTAAAGACAAAAGTAAAAATAGAAACAAAATGAGGACAATAGAGTCAGGATATGATAGCAGAGATCAACCAGTAACTTTTGTGACCCAATATTCCTCAGATTATGAGGATGTGTGTAAAATCATACGCAAACACATCCCCATGTTGGCTGCGGATGATCTCAGTTCAGGATCTGTATAAACCCTTGTTTGCAATACTCGTGGGATATTACACAATCAGTCCAAACTTGGCCAGTAGTCTTCTTATCCCGGTGTCAAGTGGAATGATAGGAAATATGCCAGAGCAGAGAGAGAGTTTGTAAAATAAGTTAAGCAGCACTCACAGCAGACAGGGCAGTACTCAGCAATCCAGTAGTTCAGGGGTTAAGGCAAGCAGAGTAGTCAAACAAGCAGAGTTCAGTATCAGTATAGTAATCCAGTAGTTCAGGGGTTAAGGCAAGCAGAATAGTCCAACAAGCAGAGTTCAGTGTCAGTATAGCAATCTAGTAGTTCAGGGGTCAAGGCAAGCAAAGTAATCAAACAAGCAGAGTTTAGTATCAGTATAGCAATTCAGTAGTTCAAGGGTTAAGGCAATCAAAGTAGTCAAACAGGCAGAGTTCATCAACAGAGAATCAATATAGCAATCCAGTAAACAGAAATACAGCACCCAGGAGAACACAAAGTAACACCTATACTTGGGCACAGGAAAGACAGACTGAGGCACTTACATAGGGAAGACAGGGTGGGCGGTGATGATTTCATCACCATGCTGCAGCAGAGCGGAGGAGCAGCGTGACAGAGCCCCCTTCTCAAAGAGTACCTCCGGGACCCTACATAGGCTTGGTGGGATGTGCAGCATGAAATCTGGAGACCAAAGAGCATGCACATCATGTGCAGGAATCCAGGAACGATCTGCCACAGAGTAACCCTTCCAGTTTAAGAGGTACTGTAGTTGTCTGTGCCTGTATCTGGAGTCCAGGACCTTAGCAACCTCATACTGACTATGAATCATGAGTGGAGGTGGAGGAGGTCAGAGCTGAGTATATCTGTTCTTGATGTAAGGCTTGAGTAATGAGATGTGGAAGACTGGGTGTATGCGCAGGGTTCTGGGTAAGGCCACTTTGTAGGCAACAGGAGACAGTCTTTTAAGGACTTTGTAGGGGCTGATAAACCTAGGCCCTAATTTGTGACTGGGTTGACGTAGACGTATATGTTGAGTAAAGACCCAAACACGTTCACCTACCAAAAAATGCACAAACAAAAGCTCTATGATGAAAGCAAGTCCTGAAAGACATAAAGGAGAGGCGCCCTTGGTGCAGCAAGTCCTAAAAAATGTAGAACCAGTATCAGCATTAAGCGATTCGGTACTCACAAAGGAAGTTTCACATCCAGTGCAATAATGGACGAGCCGAAACTTCAGAGCCGTTCGACTGACTTCCCACTGGCAGGTCAACTGTGAATAGGAGCAGAACTCCATCGATGTCTCGATTTCCAATAAAGCTTACAATCTCTGAACACCAGCTAAGTTCCAATAGCTATATAATCCACTATCAGTATTTGATGGAAATAAATGTTCCCGGAGCAAGGTAGAAAAGTGAACAATAACTTTTATTAAAAACAAAATAAAAAGTTGCTTTGCAACACGTTTCTCGGCTAGATATGCCGTTTCATCAGGCTACATAATGTTGCAATCTACCTTGCTTCCTTCTAAAGGCTAAACGGACCAATTAGAAGCTGTGTAACTCACACACCCCTGAAAAGTAACATCTGTGCTAATTATGTCCGATTGGTAAGTTCCGGTGGGGGGGGGGGGGTGAAAGACACAGATTACAAATTTACATATCAGGTAATAAATCCTCTCCCTATAAATGATAATTCTAGAAAACTTCTTTACAATAAAGACAATTGGCACCGAAACACACATAAGGAATTCACTTCCATAATAAGAGCACATCATATTTTGACAATAATAGTTATTCCGAATATATATATATATATATACATACATGTCAGCATGAATATAGATACGCTAACATATAAATATAGGGATTGTGGTAAAACCTACCCGGCTATACAATGACATAAAGTAAGTTCTTAAAGGGAAAGATCAATGTTTATCGCTAGATATTTGTTGCCAGGTGTAAAAACATTACTACATAAAATTGCAGAACAACTAAAAGAACTTGCAAAATAGCTAAAAGAGTAACCTTAAATACATTGAATATATATACAGTAAGTGTGCATAATGCGAAGAAACTTGTTGGAAAGTAAATAACTCTTCTCATAACATAATTGTCAACATCATAGATACACATAGTGATAATATGCTGTCGATAGCTAAATATATACTCTTAAATGTTTTATTAGTTATTTTGATTCAATGGCCTTATTTATACGTGTCACTCGTGTACCCCTTAATATCACATGAACTTCATATATAACAAAAAAAATAATAATAATAAATAGTAATAACAAATAAAACAAGGAATATTGTCCTACTATATGATGCATGCAATAATCTATAAAATACAAATATACTATTGTAAAATGGATTATGATAAGTAAAAGCTCTTGATGAACTACTATATGCCAATGATGATATTTGTGAATGTGGAACTTATAAAAATAAAGTGTAATAAGTAAACGGGATGAAATATATCTATACTCCAATGTAGTATGATCATAAAATTAACGTGTGTAAAAATATTAATTCAATAAATAATATGGTCCTACTATATAGTGCATGCAATGATCTATATAATGCAGAAATACTATTATGAAGTTGATTACAAAAAGTAAAAACCCTTAGTGAACTACTACATGTCAATGATAATATTTGTGAATGTGGAACGTGTAAGAATTAAGTGTGATAAGTGAACAGAATATATATATCTATCTATACTATAAATATAGTATGATCATAAAATTAACGTGTGTAGAAATTTTGTGTAAGTGATAGCAGTACAATTGTGTTGTGGAATTTACATACTGTGTACTAATAAAGTATATATATATAGGAATTACTCTACAATCTATAATGATAATGTGCGAATATAGTGGTGTGATAAGTCTAATAATACTGATACAGTAATGTTTAGAAAAGTGGAGTGAACTAATCAGAAATATTAATTGTTAAGTGTAAAAGCTATAAAATAAGTAAAAATCGCGGTATATCTATTTGTTGTTGGTAAATAACAGTATTAATGACAATAACCATAACAATAATACTATTGATAATGGTGATACAAAATAAACTGAATGCTATAGGGGATTCAAACACTGTTATGTGATTTGACCTGTAATGTATATGGGTTTGTGACCTGTAAAGTATACTGATATGGGACCTATAGTATATATATACGTTGTCAGGACATATTAGATGTAAGAAAGTTGATCACTAAAAAGCTGCTAGATCTACATTCATATTGAGCCCCAGGGGGTGCATAGTTTTTAATTTATGAATCCAGTATGTTTCTTTCTGTCTCAGTCTTATAAATCTATTATAGATATGAGATGTGGGAATTTCTTCTATAGGTGTAATGGTATAACAATTAGGATTCCCCTTATGTTTCTTATGACAATGCTTAAAGGGACACTAAACACCTGCTGCAAATTCTCCAAACTAACTTCTGCTGTCAAACATAAATATAATTCATATCTAGTAATCAAGGATGTGTTTGCACTCTGGGAAGTTTACACCCAGTATTGTTCAAAATAATGTTGTCAAATAGAATGCTGGTACTGCTCTCAATGCTGCTATGTTTGCAGCCATGTTGTAACGCACATTTTACTCACAGGCACAGCAGTCATGTGATGCACATATTCTTATTTATCCAGTTTAGAGGGGAATTATCAGAACACTCGCTCACTGTGGAGCTGTGCGAGTGCTACATTAGCTGTATATATTATTATATTTATCTTATGTGCTTCATAAAAAAACATTCAGTTTGTGAAGGCATTAAAATAAAAGTACTGGTTTTCCTGCTCCCTGTACTGGAGCGGGTCATACCCCCTCTCCCTTTCCCGGCTGGGCCCAGTGGTGGTAATATCCCTGAGGAGGGGCACACTTCCAGGACTACTAAAAACTGAAGTACACTTCCAGCAAAACCAAGGTCCCACGCTACTCATGCTGCACCTGTAAATGATAAATAAGCTAGCTCATTGAGGTCCTTCTTAGCTCTACAGATCTTATGCCTGCATGATTTCTATTTCAAGACTTTATAACTAATCACACTATGGCAGGCTAACCGGTCTGGCGCCCACTCCCTGCCGGCGCAATCTTACTGTGATCCCCATCAGAGTATTCCCATTAAACCTCATAGACCTGCTTACCTGAGCTGGGCGATCCAGGACCTTGCCTGAATTGCCAAAATGTCACAGCAAGCGAAAAGAAAGCAGAAATCGAGCCAATCTTCAAAACACACAGTTAGAGATCACTTTCTACCCATCAGAGATAATCACCCTGGATTCTCAGATGACGAGAGATCGATATCTCCTGCTCCATCTGAGGATAGACCTACTTCGAGATACTCACCTCCAGTACGCTCACAAAATGACATCCTTACAGTGGACTCTATGAAACACCTGCTGGATAGGCAGAGTCAGTCCTTTGATAAAAGATTTGATAAACTGGAAAAGTCTTTTGAAGACCTCAGAAAAGACATAAATGCTGTCAACGAACGTACAGATATAATTGAAAGAAAACAAGAGGACTTATTAGTGGACCATACCAACTGGGTAAGCTACACACAAAACTTGTCTGATCAGGTGTCTTCCCTGGAGGCAAAACTGGCAGACCTGGAGGACCGCTCCCGGCGGAACAATGTAAGGATTAGGGGCATCCCTGAATCTGTCGGCCCCCAAGAATTGGAAAAATATGCTCAGGCCCTGTTCCAGGTGGTGTTGGGGTCTCCAGGAGGAGAAGATGCCAGAATTGATCGCATTCACAGAACGGCTAGACCCAAAAACCTCCCTATGGACAAGCCGCGAGATACAATAGCTCGATTGCATTATTACACCTATAAAGAAAAGATCCTACGAGCATCAGTGAGACAACCTCACCTCTCAGAGCAATTTAAGGATGTCTCACTTTATCCAGACTTGTCAGCACACACGCTCCAGCAAAGAAGAACCTTCCAGGAGACCACTAAAGTATTGAGACTTCACCAGATCCGATATCGCTGGGGGTTCCCCACGAGGTTAATAATCACTAAAGATGGCTCCCAGCATACTGCCCTGTCCCCTAGACAGGCCCAGGATCTTTTGAGAGGATGGATCCTGACGGTTGGAGATGAAGAACCCCCCAACGGACCCCCGCGCCGGGGTGCCCCGCTGAGGGCGGGAGCCCCGGAGTGGGAGCATGAGGGATAAGTCCTTGTTTGCTGTCTCTTCCTCCTATGCTTGAACAATCTTGGTCTGTCCACTGCGGGCAGGCAGGAACCTAGCTTCTGACGACACTATCACCAGCTGAGGGATGGTAACGTATGAGAAAGACACTTATGCTATTATATCTGACAGACTCAAGTTGATGTTCCAGCATCTGTTTATTACTAATCATTAGTTTGTCCTTTCAGTGGCGTACCTCGCCATTATAATCTTGACTGTTCTGTTTATTATGCACTGATTGATGTTCCTTAATTCACTTGAGCTCAGGAAAGCCTAATTCACCCTGAACCTAGTTAATGTAATTTCAATGTCTAGAGCTTTCCTTACTGTGTACTTATTTGCTTAATTTATATGTCAATTCTAGCTAACAAAATGCTATGTCTCATTCCTGAAACTTCAAGTATGCAATAGAGTCCACATGGTAGCTGTCAATGATCGGGATACATTGGAGGCGGGGGGGCCCCGGCCACTCTTGCCGCTTGCGGGCCCTACCCTGTCCCATGGCTGCTCCGTTCCTTGACATCTTATCATGACACCCAAAGGCTATACCTTGCTTGGGTTTGGTCCTATATTAGTTTTGCTACGTTATCACTCATTTTAAAAGGTAAAGTGTTGCACTCTCATTCATGATAGCCAAATCCAGTCTGATACTAGCTAACATAACCTTAAACATCAATATTCCCCTCACTGCCCACCTACTTCCTTTGCTGAAATGTTATACTCAGCCAACAGGAAACTATGTCTATATCCTCTTGTTCAAATGTTATGTCGTGGCTTACATGGTGGTTGTCAACGGTCGGTGCACGCTGGGGCCGGGGGCCTCCTAGTCCCTCTAGTTGCCTTGTCAGCTTTTCCTGACCCATTGCTGTGCCGTCTTTTGACTCCCTATCATGGCACACAGAGATTGTATTTTAAATGTGTCAGGGCCCTCAGCTCTGCGAGAATATCTGCTGCACTATGAGGCAAGGTGAGGTGTGGGACGGGGTTTATTGTAAGCTTCTAGATTGAATAGACCCTACTCTCTCTGGAAGGGTTGAAAAGCGATACCCTCCTCGTGTTAGGTAACCACCTTAATCTAAAAAAAAAAGCTGATCAGTGCTCGTGTTAAGTTACATACCGCCCCCATGCTCACACTAATGCCCACGGTAAAGCTATAGCTGTGAGTGCACTCTTTACTAGTTTATTACTCTGCCAATAATGGCGCCCATTCTCTTAAGAACCGTGGTCTGCAAAACTCTGCATAATTCGCTACCATTAGTCTACACTAGTCTATACCCCAACAATGAAGCCATACTTGTACTATGCTCTGTGGTTGCCCTCACCTTGCCTCATGTAGCCTATAATTGCTATGCCCCCCTCATTCTTGTCAGGTGCTGGGTGCCTTACTTAACCAAAATGACTGATATCACTTAATGTATTTTGAGATGGGAATCTTTTTGTCAAAATTCTGCGTATTGTATTGACATATAGTTAAAGTTGATCACAGTTCTCTATCTGTTTTACTGTTCCTTTTTCAATATGCCGGCAGCGGAAGGTGCTGCTGCCTTTGCTCCTTTCCGAATCCTCCGCCCCCCCCACTTACTCCTGTGCAGCTAGGGATATTCTGTTATCCTCTGCATCATACTTTTTTGGCAGAGTTGCGTAGCCTCTGCTCAGTCCGAGGAACTGGTTTAGTGAATTATTTCCCCCTCCCCCCCCCCCCATTTTTTTTTTTTTCTCCTCCCCTCTCTTCTCTTTCTCTCTCGCCCTTTCTTCCCCCTTCTCCTCTACCTCTCCCCCACTATCCTCCCCCTCTCACCCCCCCCTCTCTGGTCCCAAGCTCCTCAGGTCCCTTCCCATACCTTCCCCTACATCTATACAGCCATGAAAATAGGCACACTTAACGTAAGGGGTCTAAACTCCCCCACAAAACGGAGTCTTCTTCTCCGTTTCCTCTCGGCACACCAGCTGGGAGTGGTTTTTCTTCAAGAAACCCACTGGATAGAGGATAGAGCAGCAATGTTTAAGCCTAAGGACTACCCTGTCTGTATATCCTCAACGTTCCATAAAAAAGCAAGAGGGGTGTCAGTACTAGTCAGCAGACACCTTTCCTATGACCCTATCCACATAGATGTTGACCCAGTAGGGCGATATGTTATCGCCGTTGCCCGCATAAACAATGTTCCTTGTACCCTCGTAGCTTTGTATTCACCGAATATTAACCAAACCAGTTTTCTTCGGAAACTTCTACACAGGGTCGACAGGCTTAAACAGGGCCATGTGTTTATTGGGGGTGACTGCAACCTGGTCTGGGACCCAAGCAGAGACAGAAAATCGAAAAACAAAAATTCCCCCATGACAGGAGAGGAACATTATTCAAAACATTTCAGAAACCTAATTTCACAATACACCCTTCAAGATGTTTGGAGGGCTCTGCATCCTGATGATACCGACTACACTTTCTATTCGGCCTCATCACAGTCCTTTTCAAGATTAGACTACTTTTTCTGCTCTTCCCGGACTTTGGGAGAGATTACCAAAGCGTCCATTATGCCTTGCGTCTGGTCAGACCATGACGCGGTTATTTTGGAGGTCGCCTTTTCGCACTCGGGTGGCACTAGAGGTTCCTGGAGATTGCAGGAGTATCTGCTCTCTGAACCCCAGATCCCTATTTGGGAGAGGGAAATAGAACATTTCCTGCTCACAAATGACAGGGAGGGCACTTCTTCTCTAACCTTATGGGCGTCACTTAAAGCCTATTTGAGAGGCCTGTTTATCCAGCAGACTGGTCAGGACAACAGATCTAGGGGAGCTTCGCTGGCCCAACTGTATAGTGACTATGCTAACCTAAGAGACCAGCTGAAGAAGGGAAGACCAAGTGCCCTAGTTTGTAGACTGCAAACAGTTAAAAAACAAATAGCACAATTGGAGCTACAAAAAGTCCAGCGAACCCTCTCTGCTCTTAAGCAGAAATACTACCACAAAGGCGATAAGGCCGACAGATTGCTGGCGCATAAGGTCAAGCAGAGATCCCTCCTAAATAAGATACCGTATATACGGAAGGGTGACCATAGAGTTTATGCCCCGAATGCCATAGGTGAGGCCTTTGCTCAATATTACAGCCAGCTCTATCAGATTGCAGATCAGGACCATTCTCATTACGCCCCTAAGTCAAGGATTATTGAATTCCTGGCGAATTTACAATTGTCGCATGTCCCCGAAAAATACATTGACCCCTTATCTGCGACTATCACCACAGCAGAAGTTTGCTCTACCATTAAGGGCCTCAAACTCCATAAATCCCCAGGGCCAGATGGATATGGCGCCCTCTTTTATAAGAGGTTCCTGACTCTTCTCGCCCCTCTTCTGACTAGAGTTTTCAATACGGCCGCAAGCTCGGGAGGTTTTCCCCAGGAATTTCTGGAGGCTTCTATTGTTACAATCCCTAAACCGGGAAAGGATATCACCCTCTGTGAAGGCTACCGACCAATCTCTCTCATAAACGGAGACGTGAAAATATACGCGAAAATATTGGCGACAAGGCTTAACCGAGTCCTCCCTTACTTGATCCACCCGGATCAGGTGGGATTTACCCCTGGGCGCCAAGGTACAGATAACACTAGGAGACTTCTAAATATTTTCTCTGAAGTAGCATCACTCGAGATCCCATTGGTAACCCTATCTTTAGATGCTGAAAAGGCATTTGATAGGGTCCGATGGGATTACATGACAGAGGTGCTTCGGGCTTTCCACTTCCCCGATAAATTTATCTCTGCAGTCATGGCACTGTACACAAATCCAACGGCGAAGGTGAGAGGACTGGGGTTCGTCTCTAGACCTTTCAATATCAAAAATGGCACCAGACAGGGCTGCCCCCTGTCGCCATTACTTTTCACCCTGGTTGTCGAACCCTTAGCATGTCGGCTCAGGACCTCGCAGACCATCCATAGCTTGATACTCTATGACACCCCTCACTCATTGGCGCTCTTTGCCGATGATCTTACGGTGTTTCTCTCAGAGCCGGAAGATTCCCTCCCGGAATTATTTAAGCTCTTGGCAGAGTTCTCGGCAGTATCCTACTATAAACTAAATTACACCAAAACAGAGGCGTACGCTTTGGGGCTGACAGCCCGCAGGCTGGAACTTCTGAAAGAACGGTACCCCTTTAAATGGTCCACAGATAGCTTGAGACACTTGGGTATAGAGCTATCCCACGATCTTAAAGTCACTATAAAGAAAAACTATGAACCCCTCCTGCAGGAGTTCAGAAGGACCACAGCAAACTGGAATGGGCTGGAGGTGTCCTGGACGGGCCGCATTGTTGCCCTAAAGATGATGCTACTTCCTAAACTGACATACTTCTTTCGTTGCTTACCAGTAGCAGTCCCTACCTATTTACTCAATCACTTCCAGTCAGTTTTTACCAGGTTTATCTGGAGAGGCCACTCTCCCAGAATCTCCCTATCACAATTACAGAAGCCGAAAGAATGCGGAGGACTCTCTGTACCAAACGTATCCCTCTATTATAAAGGAGCCATGTTATCGCACATTGCAGCCTGGGGAGTAAGGCCTAATACCTCACAGTGGTACCAGATCGAGCAGGCATCATTGCCTGCAGGGATTGAGCTGGCCGACCTGATTTGGATCCCCGACCACGCTGATGTTCTCAAAGGAATCTATAGCCCCATCATAAAAACATGCCTGAAAAACTGGAGAGAACTTCGCTCACACAAATCGATAGCACCTCACCCTTCACCTATTCATTCTATGAAGGCCATGCTGCAATGCCTCCCTGATTCAAGACCTAGACGCTGGGAAAACCTAGAAATCAAGCAGATCTCTGACCTTTATAGAGGAGACCGCCTCATGTTACCGCCATCCAGCTTCCCAGTGGACGACTTCCCTAGGGATCTGCAATTTGAATACTTGAGAGTGACCTCTTTACTTCTCTCCTGGGGATTCCCCAAGGCGCGACCACGGACTCTCACACTTTGGGAGAGACGCTGGATGGCGGGCAGATCTTTCAAGGGCTCTCTGTCCTTTCACTATAAGCTTCTCTTAGACTCCCCCCACTTTGTCAAACCAGGGGCAGTGAAGGCCTGGGAGAGGGACTTGGGGGTGGTGCATCGGGATGTAGCCTGGCAACGAGCCTTCCGAGATGTAAAAATGGCAGTCCGCTGTTCAAATCTCTTTGAGCTATACATAAAATTAACCCTGCGCTGGCACTGGGTCCCAACTAGGTTGCATAGGGTGTTCCCCCTCAGGAGTGCAGATTGTTGGAGAGGGTGCGGGCAGAGGGGCACCCACCTCCATGTGTGGTGGGACTGCCCCAAATTGAATGTTTTTTGGAATTCTGTCGCGGATTTGCTCCGCCAACTTCAGCTGTTGCAACAGTTGTCTGGAGAAGTTGCGCTCTTTCACCTAGGGCTCCACACACTCCAAAAACCCTCTAGAATCTTATGTAACATTATTTTGCTTTCGGCCAAACTAACCATAGCTAGACAATGGGCTAGGGACTCCCCTTTAACTCTGACTCCAGTCCTAGAAACAATAGACTATTTGCAAAAGATGGAAGAATACTCCCTGAGAGCGGAGGCACGATCTGATTTTTATTCCTCAGTCTGGTGCCAGTGGGATGAGTATCGGAGAACTAACTCATAACTGGAAGGCAGTCACTCTGACATTCAAGGCATATACATTACCCCGGGGCGAATTAGTAGATCTCCCAACCTCATACAACAGTCCTCTACCCAAGGCCCCTTCTCTACTTCCCTCTCCCCCCCCTCCCACCCCTTTTTTCCCACACTTTACCTTCCCCCTCCCACCTCTCTCCTTTTTTTTTTTTTTTCTCTTCCCCTTACCCCCTCTTCTTCTCTTCACCTCTACCACACTTGATGGCTTATAGAGAGGCTCCTCGGACCCTGCAACCAGTAACACTTTCTATGTGTTTACATTAAATGCAAAATCACACATATCTCCCCTCCCCTTTTTTCTCTTTTTTTTCTTCACATTCTACGATTCCTAAATCTCATAACCAACATACCGCTGTGCTTTGGGAGGCAACTATTTTGCTTCTCTATGTACACTTGATAATTCTATATGTATACCCTGAAATGTATATTTGATTTCAAATAAGTTCTTATCCGTCTTGTGATGACTGTTAAGTTGTTTGCCCATTGCATTGCAAATTGTGCCTTTTGACTTCCTTCTTATTTCCATGGAGGTCTTGGTCCCACTGATGGATCTGTTTTGCATAGAGGTCAATGCGAATTCAATAATAACAAAATGAGGTGTTCCAAAATGTTCACACATGTCAGCCTGTCGTATATTGTACCGTGTTTAGTTTCTTACTATGTTAGCCCTGCTTGTACCTGTAACGCACTGTATGTCGACTGATGTGTATTGTTTCTGTTATTGTTTACCACCTCAATAAAAACAACCTTTACAAAAAAAATAAAAAAAAATAAAAGTACTGCCATTTTTTTGCATTATAAATACATCTGCACTATTGTCGGCAGCCCAGCTCCAGGAATGCACAGTCACACCTCCGTGAACGGTTGTAAATTATCTTAGCATACTACAGAGGGGAAGAAGGTGAGGGGGCATGTTCGTTGGAAGATAGCTCTAAAGTGAATAACTAATGTATGCACTGTTAGTTTTTCAGCTGCTAGTTACAACAGAACATGCCTTTTCCCCCTCCCTCTCTCCCTCTTGTAGTTTGCTATGAGAAATCAAACTGTTCACGGAGATATGCATTCCTGGAGGGGGAGGAGGCTTGTTCCGTTGTAACTAGCAGCTGAAAAACTAACAGTGCAAACATTAGTTATTCACTAACGAACATGCCCCTCACCTTCTTCCCCTCTGTAGTATTGTAAGATAATTTACAACCGTTCACGGATGTGTGACTGTGCATTCCTGGAGCTGTGCTGCAGACAATAGTGCAGATATATTTATAATGCAAAAAAAGTGGCAGTGCTTTTATTATAATGCCTTCACAAACTGAATGGTTTTTTTATGAGGCACATAAGATAAATATAATAATATATACAGCTAATGTAGCACTCGCACAGCTCCCCAGTGAGTGAGTGTTCTGATAATCCTCTGACTTGATTAATAAAAGTATATGCCATGTTCATCACATGACTGCTGTGCCTGTGTGGCAATATGGCGGCATACATAGTTTTACCAAGTGCTAGATCAGCAGTTTGATTGAAGACACTCTATTTGAACTGTTTGAGGTAAACTGACCCTCAAGAATAGAGATTCATGCGTAGTGTGTTATTATTTATCAGTATAAGTTAGTTTAAAGGATTTTTTGAAGGTGTTATAGGTCCCTTTAATAACACTGTGTGATTGAATCCCACACTCACATGATAATAAATATATCACGTAATGTGAGGCACAAGTCAACATACTTCTGATCTTATAGGTCTTCTTGTCAACATGAGAATGGAAAGAAAGTTTGCCATGACCAATGTGGTCACACATTTTACAGTTAGTAATTTTGCATTTGAATGCTCCTCTATTTATTGTAGATGGGTTGTTTCTAATGTTGTTTCTATTGATCGTACAATGTGTTCTAGTTTTTTTATGTTTGACAATTTTACTAGGCGCTAAAATATTTTTTAGGTTAGGAGCCTTCCTATAAACTATAGAGGGACTGTCCCCAATCAATTCATTTAAAATGGGGTCCCTCTTTAATATTCTCCAATGTTTTTTAAAAATTTCACTTATGAGTTTATGACTACAATTTTATTGTGTGATAAATCTAATCTCAGAGGGTTTCAAGATCTCTTGCTTATCTTTTTGATCTTTTTTATATTTTTGAAAGTACTCCTCCCTATTTTCATTTCTAGCACGATGATAACTAGATTCAATGAGATCCACAGGATAGTGTTTTTCCTTAAATCTTTCCTTGAGTATAAGACTCTGTTCATCATAATCAGATATCAAACTGCAATTACGCCTAATTCTCTTGAATTGCCCATAAGGGACATTCCTTTTCCAGGGATAGTAATGATTGCTAGAGAAGTCTAAATAGCTGGTACTATCAACAGTTTTAAAATGAGTAGAACTATCTATTCCGCCCAGTTCATTGAATTGCAGGCACAGGTCCAAAACACCACACCTTCAGAATGGATACAGCTGGTGAACTTAAGGCATCAGTCGTTGGTATTGAGATGGTTTATAAATTGTAATGCTTCTTCCTTAGTACCATTCCATAAAAAAATTAAATCATCTATAAATCTGCCATAGAACACCAGGTTCACCCCATATCTTTATTGATAGATATACTGATGTTCAAAGCTACCCATATAAAGGTTAGCAAAACTAGGGGCAAACCTGGTGCCCATGGCAGTACCCTTTATCTGTAAAAAAATAATCATCTTGATATAAAAAATAATTTTGTTGTAAAACAAACAAAATAAGTTGTAAAATAAATTGTTTCTGAAGTAGAGGAATGTACCAATCTTCTTCTAAGAAGTTTGCTATAGCATTAACTGATTATGGGGAATGTTAGAATAAAGCGCTTCCATGTCACAGGTTATCCATAGATAACCCTTGGTGACTTGAATGTGTCTTTATTTATCTAATAAATCATAAGAGTCTCTGATATATGAATCTAAGTTTATCACATACTTCTGAAGAAAATAATCTATATAGGCAGAGGCATTCTCAGTTAGACTACCTATGCCTGCTATTATCAGTCTGCCTGGTAGATTAACCGTATCCTTGTGGATTTTGGGCAGATGATAATAGAAGGCACAGTTTGGTTCTTTGGGGATCAGAAAGTCTTTTTCTCTTTTGGATACTATTCCCTCTTGAAAAGCAAAATTAATTAAGCCTGTTAGGGTCTTAAAATATTTGGAGGTGGGATCTTCCTTCAAAAGAGAATAGTAGGATTTATCTTGTAGAATTCTTGTTGCTTCTTTTATATAATCTCTATAATTTTGAAGGACTATGCCACCTCCTTTGTCGGCTTGGCGGATCACCAGCTTAGAGTTGTTTTTCAAAGTCTATAGTGCTTTTATTTCATTGGGGAACAAATTTTGGTTATCAATATTTTTAGGAAGAAGTTCTAATTCCTCTAAAATTAATTCTTTAAAAAATTATATATAAGTGTTGTTAGATATTTGTGGATTAAAGTTTGACTTATTCCTAAAATTTGTTTGTATATATCCCTCACTTAATTGTTCCAAGAGGGGATCTGGTTCATATGTGAGGATACCGGAAGGTATTCTGGTATCCATGGAGTCAGTCAAAATGGGTAGTGAGTTTGATTCTTTTAGTTTCTTCTCAGCTAAGTATTTCTGCATGGTGAGTTTCTGTGTACATTAGAAGGACTAAAGGATAGTCCTTTACCCAAAACTCTTATTTTGTCATCTGTCAGACTATAGGATGATAAATTGTATATCCCTTTCTTTAGTCTTTGTAATCTTGTTTTTTTGGAGGTGGACCCACGCCCTCTGCACCCCCGTCTGTATACATTTTTTTCCTTTTTGAGATTGAGTGTGTGTGGTAAGTGGTTCTAGGTAGCTGGCTATTTTCCTCTGTGACCAAGACTGTTGTCTCGGTCGCTGCTCTAAAAAAAACAAGTTTTCAGTGCCATTCATATGACTATTGCCATTGTGATTGTGATTATCATTATCCCTATGAATTAGTGGATTTCTCATATTTGCTACTAGAGGGGTAGTGGGCTCATCTAAAACTTCAAATCTGTTGGAAGTAGGAACATTAGCAAAAGTAGTGTGGTCATAAGACTCTCTTCTTGTAAATTCATGTCTACTATCAGTGTCATGGTTAGAGTTTGAATTATTATGCCAAACCGGTCTAGTAGAATTATGACTGGGTTGAGAGTGATGCACAAAATTATGGGAACGATGATGCATTGGATTATGACTGTGTTGAGACTGAAAAGTAGGGTTGGTATTGGTGTTAAAATTATGATACGTCCTATTTGATTGTGTTGTATTGCTTCCGCTATTATAGTTAGGCTTAGAATTACTACCATTCCTATGACTAGTGCTTCTGTCCACAACAGTCCATTCGTTGTTTCTATATCTACTGTCAACACTTTGATTGTTGTTTGTTTGCTGTATGTTTGATATATTAAATGATGAAGAACCACTCTCCATATTTTCCCTGAGAGGCTTGTTTGAAGAGTTAAAATTTGATCGATGATTTTGTCTCGTCTTATTCTTATATCTACCATGATTGTATGTGTGAATTTCGCCCCTGCTATAATCACCCTCATCACGCAATAATTTGCGGTTTTTGTTGTCTAATAATTATTTCTGATAATTATCAGTTTTCTGTAGTGTTAGTTTAATTAATTCTTCATATTCAGTTGATGTTTTAAATTTCTCTAAGTGTGTTTGCAATTTTTCTATTTCAATTGTAATTTTGGCCACTAGGGCCTCCCTGTGGGATATTAAGATTTTAATTAAGCGAAAGGAGCAATCACCTAGGGCTTCTTCCCATTTGGTCAACAAATCTGTATCATCTTTGAATGAACAATTTTTTAAAATTCTTAACCCTCTAGGGATTTGCTTCCTCTCAATATATTTTCTTAACATTTCAGCGTCCCACCAATGCCTGTATTCGGTGTTGATAAGTTCCTCCAATTTGGAGAATGAGGAATGAATAGATAAATTATCAATGTTATCATTTTCACAGAGTGTAGGATTAGTGGGAGATACCGATGATACCAATGTTAATCTTTTGTTGACTCTTTCATTGACAGAGAGCATGGCGGCAACAATAAACCTCTCTATAAAAAGCAGAACAAGCACTAGAGACTTTGAAAAACAACTTTGAGCTGGTGAGCCGACAAAGGAGGTGGCATAGTCCTTCAAACTTATAGAGATGATATAAAAGAAGCAACAAGAATTCTACAAGATAAATCCTACTATTCTCTTTTGAAGGAAGATCCCACCTCCAAATATTTGAAGACCCTAACAGGCTTAATTAATTTTGCTTTTCAAGTTTGATATCTGATTATGATGAACAGAGCCTTATACTCAAGGAAAGATTTAAGAAAAAACACTATCCTGTGGATCTCATTGAATCTAGTTATCATCGTGCTAGAAATGAAAATAGGGAGGAGTACTTTCAAAAAATATAAAAAAGATCAAAAAGATAAGCAAGAGATCTTGAAACCCTCTGAGATTAGATTTATCACACAATATAATTGTAGTCATAAACTCATAAGTGAAATTTTTAAAAAAACATTGGAAAATACCCAAGAGGGACCCCATTTTAAATGAATTGATTTGGGACAGTCCCTCTATAGTTTATAGGAAGGCTCCTAACCTAAAAAATATTTTAGCGCCTAGTAAAATTGTCAAACATAAAAAAACTAGAACACATTGTACTATCAATAGAAACAACATTAGAAACAACCCATCTACAATAAATAGATGAGCATTCAAATGCAAAATTACTAACTGTAAAATGTGTGACCACATTAGTCATGGCAAACTTTCTTTCCATTCTCATTTTGACAAGAAGACCTATAAGATCAGAAGTATGTTGACTTGTGCCTCACATTACGTGATATATTTATTATCATCTGAGTGTGGGATTCAATATATCGGTCGTAACATTAGGCGCCTCAGCCACCGATGGTCAGAACATTATTGTAGTATTATTAAAAACAAAAAAAAATCACACAGTGTTATTAAGCATTGCCATAAGAAACATAAGGGAAATTCCAATTGTTATATCATTACACCTATAGAAGAAATTCCCACATCTCATATCTATAATAGATGTATAAGACAAAGACAGAGAGAAACATACTGGATTCATAAATTAAAAACTATTCACCCCCTGGGACTCAATATGAATGTAGATCTAGCAGCTTTTTAGTGATCAACTTACATCTAATATGTCCTGACAATGTATATATACTATAGGTCACATAACAGTATACTTTACAGGTCACAAACCCATATACATTACAGGTGATATCACATAACAGTGTTTGAATCCCCTATAGCATTCAGTTTATTTTGTATCACCATCATCAATAGTATTATTGTTATGGTTATTGTCATTAATACTGTTATTTACCAACAACAAATAGATATACCGCGATTTTTACTTATTTTATAGCTTTTACACTTAACAATTAATATTTCTGATTAGTTCACTCCACTTTTCTTAACATTACTGTATCATTATTATTAGACTTATCACACCACTATATTCGCAAATTATCATTATAGATTGTAGAGTAATTCATATATATATACTTTATTAGTACACAGTATGTAAATTCCACAACACAATTGTACTGGTATCACTTACACAAAATTTCTACACACGTTAATTTTATGATCATACTATATTTATAGTATACATATATATATATATATATATATATATTCTGTTCACTTATCACATTTAATTCTTACACGTTCCACATTCACAAATATTATCATTGACATGTAGTACTTCACTAAGGGTTTTTACTTTTTGTAATCAACTTCATAATAGTATTTCTGCATTATATAGATCATTGCATGCACTATATAGTAGGACCATATTATTTATTGAATTAATATTTTTACACACGATAATTTATACTACATTAGAGTATAGATATATTTCATCCGTTTTACTTATCACACTTTATTTTTATAAGTTCCACATTCACAAATATCATCATTGACATATAGTAGTTCATCAAGAGCTTTTACTTATCATAATCAATTTTACAATAGTATTTTATAGATTATTGCATGCATCATATAGTAGGACCATATTCCTTATTTTATTTGTTATTACTATTTATCAAGGATATTTTTTTAGTTATATATGAAGTTCATGTGATATTAAGGGGTACACGAGTGACACGTATAAATAAGGCCATTGAATCAAAATAACTAATAAAAAATTTAAGAGTATATATTTAGCTATCAACAGCATATTATCACTATGTGTATCTATGATGTTGACAATTATGTTATGAGAAGAGTTATTTACTTTCCAACAAGTTTCTTCGCATTATGCACACTTACTGTTTATATATTCAATGTAATCAAGGTTACTCTTTTAGCTATTTTGCAAGTTCTTTTAGCTGTTCTGCAATTTTATGTAGTAATGTTTTTATACCTGGCAACAAATATCTAGCGATAAACATTGATCTTTCCCTTTAAGAACTTACTTTATGTCATTGTATAGCTGGGTAGGTTTTACCACAATCCCTATATATATATATATGTTAATATGTTAGCGTATCTATATTCATGCTGACATGTATATATATATATATATATATATATATATTCAGAATAACTATTAATACGCTGTGGTCTTATTATGGAAGTTAATTCCTTATGTGTGTTTCGGTGCCAATTGTTTTTATTGTAAAAAGGTTTCTAGAATTATCATTTATAGGGAGAGGATTTATTACCTGATATGTAAATTTGTAATCTGTGTCTTTCACACCCCCCCGGAACTTACCGATCGGACATAATTAGCACAGATGTTACTTTTAATGGGTGTGTGAGTTACACAGCTTCAGATTTCCTTTAAAAAGAAGCAAGGTAGATTACAACATTATGTAGCCTGATGAAACGGCATATCTAGTCGAGAAACGCGTTGCAAAGCAACTTTTTATTTTGTTTTTAATAAAAGTTATTGTTCACTTTACTACCTTGCTCCGGAACATTTATTTCCATCAAATACTGATTGTGGATTATATCGCTATTGGAACTTAGCTGGTGTTCAGAGCTTGTAAGCTTTATTGGAAATTGAGACATCAACGGAGTTCTGCTCCTATTCACACCTGACCTGCCACTGGGGAGTCAGCCGAACGGCTCTGAAGTTTCTGCTCGTCCATTATTGCACTGGATGTGCAACTTCCTTTGTGAGTATCAAATCGCTTAATGCTGATACTGGTTCTACATGGTTTAGGACTTGCTGCACCAAGGGCGCCTCTCTTTTTTGTCTTTCAGGACTTGCTTTGATTTTTTCGATCTTGTGGAGAGAGCTGCCAATCATCTGGTTGATGGTTCCGTGTTGAGAGTATTTTTGTTTTCGAGATAAAATTTTATTGGACACATATATTCACTGGGACAGTCAAACGGACTATTAATCTATATAAGTGCTCTGTATTTACATGTGATATTATAGATGTAGGTGTCGTTTTATATTAGACATCCAGATATACAGATATGTTATCTCTCTTATATGGTTATAAGTAATTATAATCTTTACTAATACTGATTATTCTCTATATAATATATAGAGGTGTTTAGGATTGGCGCACCTCCCCTTCTGGACACACAGTTACTTTACATTTGTGTGTGGTCCAATTTGTTGTTTAGCTCTATGATGATCAGCAAACCTCTTGTATCTTGAGACAGCTGAATGTAACTGAGAGCAAATACATTGCCAATGAGTAGTGAGGTTAGTAATGTGTAGGTCTGCAGAAGGACCCCTGTGGACTGAGTAGAAAGAGGAAAGAGACAAGGTTGGTAACCTGCTGCAGTTTGAAATGGAGAACATCGTCGAGAAGAGTGCCAATGAGTGTTCTTTGCCAGCTCAGCTAGGGGCAACAATTCAGACTAGTTCATATGGAAAGACTTAACAAAAGTTCTGAGAAAGGCTTCAAGATCTTGATTCACTCTCTCAGTCAGGCCATTAGTCTGAGGATGGTAGCCGGACGACAAGGAAATGGTGGTTCCAATCAACTTGCAAAAGGCTCTCCAAAAGTTAGTGATGAATTGTGGACCTCTATCGGAGACAATATTCATAGGAATACCATGAAGTTGTAGCACATGTAACAGAAAAAGAGATGATAACTCTTGGGCATATGGAAGTTTCTTTAAGGGTACAAAGGGAGCTAATCTGGAAAATCGATCCACCACAACCCAGATAACCGTACGATGGTCAGAAGGAATGAGGTCCACAATGAAATCCATTGCTATGCGTATCCAAGGTTGTTTTTGAATGGACAACGGTTGGAGTAAGCCAGGAGGCAAGGATTGGGGAGTCTTATTGGCAGCACAAGTCGTGCAGGCTTTCACATAATCCTGAGCATCGGTCCTCATGGTAGGCCACCATACATGCTTGAAAAGAAGCTTAAAATTTCTTGTTAAACCAGGATGTCCTGAAAGTTTACTATAATGAGCACAGGGGTGTGTAAGTTCAGAGGTACAAAGAAGATATTGGGAGCCGCAGGGGCTTCAGGAGGCTTTCTAGACTGGGCACGTTGCAGTCTTTTAAGAAGAGAAGTGTTAAGTTGAGCAACCACACAGAAGAGGGGTATAATGTATTCAATAATGTGTAGGAGCTTCAGATGAATCACTAGAGTGATGAAACTGATGGGAAAGGGCATAAGCCTTTTTTATTCTGGACCCAGGAAGATAAGAGACCACAAAGTTAAAACAGGAAAAGAACAAGGCCCACCTGGCCTGTCGAGGATTGAGTCTATGACTATGAGCAGTCTCAAGGTATGTCAGATTCTTGTGGTCAGTGACAATCCTAATGGGATTGACGGTACCCTCTAGCCAATGACGCCATTCAGCCAGAGCCATCTTAATGGCTAAGAGTTCATGATTACCCACGTCATAGTTCTTCTCTGCAGGAGTAAAGCACTTGGAGAAAAAGGCTACAGGGTTAAACTTGGAGGATAAAGGATCCCTTTGGGTTAGGACTACTCCAGCTCCAATCTAGGAGGCGTCAACCTCTAAAGTGAACTGCAGGTCAGGATCAGTATGGCGGAGCACAGGAGCAGAACAAAGGACCCTTTTCAGGTGAAAAAAGCCATGCACGTCTTCAGGAGGCCAGTTTTTGCAGTCTCTGTTCCATTTAGTTAACTCTGTAAGGGGAGCAACTATTTGGGAGAAGTTTTTTATAAACTTGCGTTAATAATTAGAGAACCCCAAGAATCTCTGTATTTCCTTTAATGAGATGGGTTGAGGCCATAACAGGACTGCGGTGAGCTTCGAAGGATCCATGGCAAAACCCTCCTTCAAAATAACATAGCCAAGGAACTGGATCTGAAATTGGTCAAATTTACATTTCTCTAGTTTGGCTACCAGGGAATTGTCCCTGAGGTGAAGAAGTACCTGTTTCACATATTTATGATGCTCCTCAAGGGTGGAGGAGAAAATAAGGATGTCATCCAGATAGACGACAACAGTGCAATTGAGGAGGTCACGGAAGACATCATTGACAAATGCCTGGAAGACAGCAAGGGCAATACACAGCCCAAAAGGCATTACAAGGCATACGTAATACCCTGATCTTGTGTTGAAGGCAGTCTTCCATTTATGCTCTGGATATATATATGAACAAGATTGTATGCCCCATGTAGATCCAACTTATTGAAGTAGCGAGCATTCTGGAGCTAATTATAAAGTTCAGTAATTAATGGAATAGGATAGCGATTCTTGATAGTGATGTTGTTAACCCCTTAAGGACCACATCACTTTTCGATTTTCTGTCTGTTTGGGACCAAGGCTATTTTTACATTTCTGCAGTGTTTGTGTTTAGCTGTAATGTTCCTCTTACTCATTTACTGTACCCACACATATTATATACAGTTTTTCTTGCCATTATCTTTCTAAAGATATCATTATTTTCATCATATCTTATAATTTACTATAAAAATAATTATAAAATATGATGAAAAAATGGAAAAAAAACACACTTTTTCTAACTTTGACCCCTAAAATCTGTTACACATCTACAACCACCAAAAAACACCCATGCTAAATAGTTTGCTAAATTTTGTCCTGAGTTTAGAAATACCCAATGTTTACATGTTCTTTGCTTTTTTTTTTGCAAGTTATAGGGAAATAAATACAAGTAGCACTTTGCTATTTCCAAATCCCTTTTTTCAAAATTAGCGATAGTAACATTGGAACACTGATATCTGTCTGGAATCCCTGAATATCCCTTGACATGTATATATATTTTTTTTTAGAAGACACCCCAATGTATTGATCTAGGCCAATTTTGGTATATTTCATGCCACCATTTCACCGCCAAATGCGATCAAATAAAAAAAAATCGTTCACTTTTTCACAAGTTTTTTCCCAAACTTTAGGTTTCTCACTGAAATTATTTACAAAAAACTTGTGCAATTATGGCACAAATGGTTGTAAATGCTTCTCTGTGATCCCCTTTGTTCAGAAATAGCAGACTTATATGGCTTTGGTGTTGCTTTTTGGTAATTAGAAGGCCGCTGCAGCTGCACACCACAAGTGTATTATGCCCAGCAGTGAAGGGGTGAATTTTATTACGTAGCTTGTAGGGAGCTTGCAACGTTAATATTAGCTTTAGAGTAGAGATTAGCCTCCCATCTGACACATCCCACCCCCTGATCCCTTCCAAACAGCTCTCTTCCCTCCCCCACCTCACAATAGTTCCCGCCAACTTAAAGGGACATCAATCAAAATTAAACTTTCATTATTCAGACAGAGCATTCCATTTTAAACAACATTCCAATTTACTTCCATTAAAAAATGTGCACAGTCTTTTTATATTTAAACTTTTTGAGTCACCAGCTCCTACTGAGCATGTGCAAGAATAAGTGTGTATGCATTTGGCTGTCACATTGTACGTGTATGCATTTGTGATTGGCTGATGGCTGTCACATGGGAGGGAGTGGAAAAAGACATAACTTTTAAAATTGTCAGAAAAAAAATCTACTACTCATTTGAAGTTCAGACTAAGTGCTATTGCATTGTCTTGTTATCTTGCATTTGTTGAGTATGCAAATCTACTGTGTTGACTGGTCCTTTAAGTACTGGCAGAAAGTCTGCCAGTACTAAAATAAGTGTTTTTTTTAAAATAAAATTATATATATATATATATATATATATATATATATATATATATATGCTGTGTAGGATCCCCCTTAGCCAGTACCCAGTTTGCCTTAAAATTATGTGCTTTTTTTTTAAATCTTCTGTAATGTCCATAAAATCCAACCCCCACCCCTCCTAGATCTCTTAGCTAATAATTACCACATCCCCAGTCCTTTCTCCCACCATATGTACAAAATTAAATGTACCATAGTGTAGCTTCCCACCTGCTCCCATCCTCGTGCCCGCCCCCGGTGACCCCGCCCACCTGCCTCCCATATCGACTCCCATGACCAACAATCACAGAGTGGCTCTCTCTGTATCGGATGGCTAAAATATATTATTGCAGGATGCCTCAATATCGAGGCATCACTGCAATAACTTGAAAGTGGCTGGAAGCGATCAGGATTGCTTTCATCGCTTTCAAACACCAACAACGTACAGGGTACATCCTTGGTCATTAAGGACCTTTTTTGTAGGACGTACCCTGTACATCATTGGTCCTTAAGGGCTTAAGGGGCCTGTAGTCAATACAGGGTCCGAGCCCACCATCCTTCTTACTGACAAAAAAGAAGCGAGCCCCGGCAGAAGAAGAGGAAGGGCGAATAAAACCTTTAGCTAGGTTCTCTTGAATATACTCCTCCATGGCCTTGGTTTCAGCTTCGGCAAGTGGGTAAGTCTTCCCTTTAGGCTCCAGGAAAGAGGTAAATCTTGCAGTTGTAAGGACGGTGGAGTGGCAGCACATCTGCTGCTTTCTTTTCAAACACATCAGTAAAATCTGTGTAAATCAAGGGAAGGCTTGAAGGGGTCTGTAGGCTGGGCTGGCAATGGGGATGTGGTGTAATGGAGTAAATTTAGCCAGACAGGAGTGGAAGCAGGATGTACCCCAGGAGGCCAACTGTGCCTCAGTCCAGTCGAAATGTGAATTGTGTATACGGAGCCAAGGAAGACCAAGGATTACTGGTTGTGCTGGAGAATGAATGACATTGAACTGCAACTGTTGGGTGTGAAGGACTCCCACAGTCATGGTTAGGGGTGCTGATTCAAAATGAATTAAACCTGATCCAAGGGGAGTGCCATCCAGAGCAGTTATTTTAAGACAGTGTTTTTTCTGCAGAAGATGTAACCCTGCCTGAATCATGAAATGGTGATCCAGAAAATTTCTAGCTGCCCCTGAATCAATAAAGGCCTGAGTGTGGACAGAATTCTGAAGAAAGGAGAGGGTAACAGGTTCCAGGATTCGAGAAGATTGAGGGGATTTAGCAGTGACCACGCTTAGAGGTACCCCAGTTTTATCCTCCAAGCATTGGCTTAACCCGGCAGGATATCACAGTTCTTTAGCTGGTGTGAGTTAGAACCACAGTATAAACAAAATCTCTCAATCTCCTTCTTCTCTGTCTTTCAGATTCTATTGGTTTGAGGGAGGAGAGGTCCATGGGTTCCACTACTGAGGTAATTGGAGGTACTGAAGGGGTAGAGAATGGTCTAGAGACTAGAGACCGGACGAGTAGAAGGACAAGAGGGAAGGATTCTACGAGTTCTGTCTCTCTCAGCTTGTCTCTCCTGAAAGTGAGAATCCAGACTAAAACAAAGTGCTATGAATTCATCCAGGGAAGTAAGGACATCACGATAGGTAAGCTCTTCCTTGATGCATTCATGTAAACCTCTCCTAAAGTGCAAAACTCAATGGCATATTGTGTAACAGTTCTATTACCCTGGTGGAGATCCAAGAGAGAGTATTCTGCAGCAGCAGTGCGGCCAGAGGTCCCAAATACAGAAGATAATGCAGAAGTGAAGGCATCAGCATCATTCAGGAGTTGAGCGCTCTGTACCAAAAGAGGAAAGACCCAGGCTAGGGCCTTGTCTTTCAGTAAGGAAATTATAAAAGTGACCTTTGACAGATGAGACTGGAAGGTGTGGGGGTCATTGTGAAAGTGCAGCCTGCACTGGTTGAGGAAACTCCTACAGTCGGTAGTACCATCATACTTGTCAGGTAATGGTATCCAGGTTATACTTCCAGAAGCAGGGGAAGGAGCTGCAGCACTAAAAGCGGGTACTGGCTATGTAACAGGAGCAGCGTTCTTTTCTGCAACCAGTGAAGAGAGCAAAGCGGTTATAGCCTGTAGTTTTGAATCCACACTCTGCAAATGTGCGGTGTGTGTTCCCAGTGTCAGACCCTGACGAGTAACTGCATTTGCTACCTAATTTGGGTCCATGGCCCAAGTATAATGTAATGCTCTTGGGATATTCCACTACCAGACCAAACTTGGCCAGTAGTCTTCTTATCCCGGCGTCATGTGGAATGATAGGAAATATCCCAGAGCAGAGAGAGAGTTTGTAAAATGAGGTAAACAGTACTCATAGCAGGCAGGGCAGTACTCAGTGGTAACAGGAAGGTAATCCAGAAGTATGGCAGTTCAGGTGTAACTCAATAGAAGGACCGGGAACAGGCAGGAGTCAGCAACAAAAGGATATCTAGCAGTATAGCGCAAGCAGAGTAGTCAAACAAGCAGAGTTTAGTATCAATATAGCAATTCAGTAGTTCAGGGGTTAGGGCAAGCAGAGTAGTCAAACAGGCAGAGTTTATCAAAAGAGTATCAATATAGCAATCCAGTAAACAGAAATACAGCACCTATACTTGGGCACAGGTGAGAGAAAATGAGGCACTTGCATAGGGAAGACAGGGCGGGCAGTGATGATGTCATCACCATACTGCAGTTACACTGCCGCATCCCAAGCAACAGGAGGACTGCCTGCATCAGTGGCAATGGCCACAGCAAAGCGGAGGAGCAGCGTGACATTTTTTAATGTCTAAAACATATACATATCTGTTTAAACAATTAAATTAAATTAGGATACCCAGATGTTTCATACATTATTGCTGATGAATCAACATAACATAGTAGATGAGGTTGAAAAAAGACAGATGTCCTTTGCATTTAACCTATACAAATCTTAATATGCAGTACTTACAAATGAAGCTCCAGTTGAACTTAAATTAGTCCCTTTAAAAAAAAAAATGGCCCCTTTAACACAAGCAATAATATCCCTGAATTATGTTTCTAGCCAGAAATATCCTTTTTAAATGTATCTAAGGTATTGACATTTACTACCTCCTTAGGTAATAAGTTCCACAATTTGATTGCTCTTACAATAAGAAAACATTACTGTAGATTAAATGTGCTTTCCTTCAACCTTACATTGTAACCTCTTGTCACAAACAATTTTCTTGGAATTAACAGAGCTTCTGCCATCATTGTATTTTGGACTTGAATATATTTATATAAAGTAACCATATCACCTCTCAATCACTTATTTTTCTAGAGAAAACAGACATACGCCTAGATTACGCGTTTTGACGGTAAAAACTTGCTTGGCTAACGCTCCTTTTTTTCCCAGAGCTTACTTTGAACAATGCTGGTATACAGGTTTTCTGAATGGCTGTGTTAGCCTCAGAAAAGTGAGCTTTGAGCATAATTTAGCTCCAATTCTACCTGTAATACCAGCGTTGCTTACAGTAGCGGTAAGCTCGCAAAACGTGCTTGTGCACGATTTCCACATAGGAAACAATGGGGCTGAGCTGGCTGAAAAAAAACCTAACACCTGCAAAAAAGCAGCGCCATTGTTTCCTATGGGAAAACACTTTCTAAGTCTACACCTAACACCCTAACATGAACCCCGAGTCTAAACACCCCTAACCTTACACTTATTAACCTCTAATCTGCCGCCCTCGACATCGTCACCACCTGCATTATACTATTAACCCCTAATCTGCCGCTCCGGGCACCGCCGCCATCCAACAATATCCCTATGAACCCCTAATTTACTGCCCCTAACATTGGGACACCTATATTATATTTATTAATCCCTAATCTTCCACCCGCAACGTCACCGCCACCTACCTACAATTATTAACCCCTAATCTGCCACCCCCAACGTCGCCGCTACTATAATAAAGTTATTAACCCCTAAACCTAAGTCTAAACCCCCTAAATTAAATAAAATTTAAAGAAATCTAAATGAAATTAATATAATTAAATAAATTATTCCTATTTAAAACTAAATACTTACCTATAAAATAAACCATAATATAGCTACAATATAACTAATAGTTACATTGTAGCTATTTTAGGATTTATATTTATTTTACAGGCAACTTTTATTTATTTTAACTAGGTAGAATAATTATTAAATAGTTAATAACTATTTTATAGCTACCTAGTTAAAATAATGACAAAATTACCTGTAAAATAAATCCTAACCTAAGTTACAAATACGCCTAACACTATGCTATCAATAAATTAATTAAATTAATTAACTACAATTATCTAAACTAAAATACAATTAATTAAACTAAACTATAGTACAAAAAAAAAACACTAAATTACAAAAAAATAAAAAAATATTACAAGAATTTTAATCTAATTACACCTAATCTAAGCCCCCTAATAAAATAAAAAAGGGCCCCAAAATAATAAAATTCCCTACCCTATACTAAATTACAAAAGTAATCAGCTCTTTTACCAGCCCTTAAAAGGGCTTTTTGCGGGGGTTAGTGTTACGTTTTTTAAGGGGGATCGGGAGGGTTTTAGAGTAGGGGTGTGTGGGTGGTGGGTTTTAATGTTAGGGGGGTCTTGTATTTTTTTTACAGGTAAAAGAGCTGATTACTTTGGGGCAATGCCCCACAAAAAGCCGTTTTAAGGGCTGGTAAAAGAGCTGATTACTTTTGCAATTTAGTATAGGGTAGGGAATTTTATTATTTTGGGGGGCTTTTTATTTTATAAGGGGGCTTAGATTAGGTGTAATTAGATTAAAATTCTTGTAATATTGTTTTATTTTTTGTAATTTAGTGTTTGTTTGTTTTTGTACTATAGTTTAGTTTATTTAATTGTATTTTAGATAATTTCTATAAAGAAGCAGAGAAGGCGCCTTCTCTGCTTCTTTATATTATAGAAATTTCTTGATGTGGATGGCCTTATACCTCGAGGAGAGCTGCCCGATATCGATATAAACTTTACCTTGGATATTCTTTGGACTATCTGTGTATTTGGGACTTTTTGTACTTATATATATATATATATATATATATATATATATATATAAACTCATTTATATGTATATACAGGTTACTTTTATATTGGTATAACCTTGCTAATTTGTGGTGAACCATTTTTGTACACATTCATACCGATGTTTTTCTACTTTCTGGCGATACCCTATTGGGTTATTTATACAGTATACTCTTTGATAGCGCCCCTACATTTTACTCTGTTTGGGTATATTATATTGCGTATTTTAGATAACTGTAGTCAATTCTACCTAGTTAAAATAAATACAAAGCTGCCTGTTAAATAAATATAAATCCTAAAATAGCTACAATGTAACTATTAGTTATATTGTAGCTATATTAGGGTTTATTTTATAGGTAAGTATTTAGTTTTAAATAGGATTAATTTATTTAATTATAGTAATTTTATTTCATTTTATTTAAATTATATTTAAGTTAGAGGGGTGTTAGGGTTAGACTTAGGTTTAGGGGTTAATAACTTTATTATAGTAGCGGCGACGTTGGGGCGGCAGATTAGGGGTTAATAATTGTAGGTAGGTAGCGGCGAAGTTGGGGGGGGGGGCAGATTAGGGGTTAATACATTTATTATAGTGGCGGAGATGTCCGGTCGGCAGATTAGGGGTTAATAAGTGTAGGTAGGTGGAGACGACGTTGGGGGGGGCAGATTAGGGGTTAATAAATATAATGTAGGTGTCGGCGATTTTAGGGACAGCAGATTATGGGTTCTTAGGTATAATGTAGGTGGCGGTGATGTCCGGTCGGCAGATTAGAGGTTAAATAATTTTATTATAGTGTTTGTAATGTGGGGGGGCTCGGTTTAGGGGTTCATAGGTAGTTAATGGGCGTTAGTGTACTTTGTAGCACTGTAGTTAAGAGCTTTATGTTCCGGCGTTAGCCCATAAAACTCTTAACTACTGACTTTTTTATGCGGTAGGAGTCTTGGAGGTAGAGGCTGTACCGCTCACTTCTTCCAAGACTTGTAATACCAGCGTTAACAAAATCCCATTAAAAAGATAGGATACGCAATTGACGTAAGGGGATTTGCGGTATGGAAAAGTCGCGGAAGAAAAGTGAGCTGTACACCTGTACCTGCCATACTCGTAATACCAGCGGGCGTTAAAAAGCAGCATTAGGACTTGCAGAACTCGTAATCTAGGGAAAAGTTTGGCTAACCTCTCCTCATATTATAAATTTTCCATTCCCCTTATTAGCTTTGTGGCCCTTTTTCTGAACTTTTTCTAAGTCTTCAATGTCTTTTTTGAGATTGGTCCCCAGAACTGCACTCCAGTTGAGGTCTTACCAGGGCTTTATATCTTAACAGAATTATGCTTTCCTCTCTTGCATCAATGCCTCTTTTAATACATACTAGTATCTTATTAGCCTTAGAAGCCAATACCCTGCATTGTGCACCCATCTTTAGCTTGTTATCTATAAGTACTCCTAAATCCCTTTCCCTTCTGTTTTGCTAAGTCTACTCCAATTAAAATAATAGGTGGCTTGCATATTTTTACTTCCAAAATGTAGAACCTTGGATTTTTCAGTATTAAATCTAATTTTCCATTTACGTGCCCATTTTTCTAATTTTTGTAGATCTTCTTATAAAGCAATTTCATCCTGCACTGACCTAATGACCTTACTCAAATTTGTATCATCTGCAAAAATAGAGATGTTGCTATTTAATCCTTGCTCCAAGTCATTGGTAACAATCGGCTAGATTACGAGTTTTGCGGTAAGAGCTGCTTGGTGCTAACTTGCAAGTTATTGTCACTGCTCACCTCCCTACAGTGCTGGTATTACAGTTTTGCCAAAACCCGGCGTTAGCAAGCAATATGGCAGCATAAAGAAAATTGAGCTTCATACCGCACTCCAATACCAGCGCTACGGTGATCTGGTTTTACGTGCTCATGCACGATTTCCGATTTCCCTATAGATATCAATGAGGAGAGCCAGCTGAAAAAAAGCCTAACACCTAATAAAGGAGCGTAAAGCTCCGTAATGCTGCCCCATTGATTCCTATGGGGAAACTAAATTTATGTTTACACCTAACACCCTACATTACACTTATTAACCCCTAATCTTCCGCCCCCAAAGTCGCCGCCACTATACTAAAGTTATTAACCCCTAACCCTAAGTCTAACCTTAACAATAACACCCACTAACTTTAATGTAATTAAAATAAATCTAAGTAAAACCTACTATTAATAACTAACTAATTCCTATTTAAAACTAAATACTTACCTGTAAAATAAACCCTAAGCTAGCTACAATATAACTAATAGTTACATTGTAGCTATCTTAGGTTTTATTTTTATTTCACAGCTAAGTTTGTATTTATTTTAACTAGGTAGACTAGTTAGTAAAAAGTTATTAACTATTTACTAACTACCTAGCTAAAAAAAATACAAATTTACCTGTAAAAAAAAACCTAACCTGAGTTACACTAACACCTAACCTTACACTACAATTAAATAAATTACATTTATTAAATACAATTAACTAAATTACAAAATAAAAAATAAATGATAAAATATATAAACTAATTACACCTAATCTAATAGCCCTATCAAAATAAAAAAGCCCCCCCCCCAAAAAAAAGTAGCCTAAACTAAACTGCCAATAGCCCTTAAAATGAACTTTTGCAGGGCATTGCCCCAAAGAAATCAGCTCTTTTAGCTGTAAAAAAAAATACAAACAACCCCCCAACACTAAAACCCACCACCCACACAACCAAACCCCCCAAATAAAATCCTAACTCAAAAAACCTAAGCTCCCCATTGCCCTGAAAAGGGCATTTGTATGAGCATTGCCCTTAAAAGGGCATTTAGCTCTTTTTCCACCCAAACCCTAAGCTAAAAATAAAACCCACCCAATAAACCCTTAAAAAAACCTATTGCATCAGCCAATAGGATTTTTTCACCTTTAATTCTGATTGGCTGATAGAAGTCTATCAGCCAATTGGAATTCAAGAGACGCCATCTTGGATGATGTCACTTAAAGGAACCTTCATTCGAGAAGAGCCATGGAAATAAGAGGATGCTCTGCGCTGGATGTCTTGAAGATGGACCTGCTCTACGCTGGATGGCTGAAGATAGAAGATGCAGTCTGGATGAAGACTTCTGCCCCTCTGGAGGACCACTTCTTTCCGCTTGGATGAAGACTTCTCCTGGCTTCGTTGAGGACTTCTGCTGCTTCGTTGAGGATGGATATCGGGTCTTCAAAAACTGTAAGTGGATTTTCGGGGGTTAGTGTTAGGTTTTTGAAGGGTTTATTGGGTGGGTTTTATTTTTAGCTTAAGGTTTGGGCGGAAAAAGAGCTAAATGCACTTTTAAGGGCAATGCCCATACAAATGCCCTTTTCAGGGCAATGGGGAGCTCAGGTTTTTTGAGTTAGGATTTTATTTGGGGGGTTTGGTTGTGTGGGTGGTTTTACTGTTGGGGGGTTGTTTGTATTTTTTTTTTTTTTTTACAGGTAAAAGAGCTGATTTCTTTGGGGCAATGCCCCGCAAAAGGCCATTTTAAGGGCTATTGGCAGTTTAGTTTAGGCTAGGTTTTTTTTTTGGGGGGGGGCTTTTTATTGTGATAGGGTTATTGGATTAGCTGTAATTAGTTTATATATTTGATAATTTATTTTCTATTTTGTGTAATTTAGTGTTTTTCTTTTGTAATTTAGTTAATTGTATTTAATAAATGTAATTTATTTAATTGTAGTGGAAGGTTAGGTGTTAGTGTAACTCAGGTTAGGTTTTATTCTACAGGTAAATTTGTATTTATTTTAACTAGGTAGCTAGTAAATAGTTAATAACTATTTACTAACTAGTCTACCTAGTTAAAATAAATAGAAACTTAGCTGTGAAATAAAAATAAAACCTAATATAGATACAGTGTAACTATTAGTTATATTGTAGCTAGCTTAGGGTTTATTTTACAGGTAAGTATTTAGTTTTAAATATGAATTAGTTATTTATTAATAGTAGGTTTTATTTAGATTTATTTTAATTATATTAAAGTTAGTGGGTGTTAGGGTTAGACTTAGGGTTAGGTTTAGGGATTAATAACTTTAGTATAGTGGCGACGTTGGGGCGGACGATTAGGGGTTAATAAAGGTAGGTAGGTGATGGCAATGTTAGGGGCAGCAAATTACCGGTTAATAATATTTAACTAGTGTTTGCGATGTGGGAGTGCGGCGGTTTAGGGGTTAATATGTTTATTATAGTGGTGGCGATGTCCGGAGCGGCAGATTAGGGGTTAATAATTTTAAAGGGCCATAATACCCAAATGTTTAAACTCTTGAAAGTGATGCAGCATAGCTGTAAAAAAGCTGACTAGAAAATATCTCCTGAACATCTCTATGTAAAAAAGAAAGATATTTTACCTCAAAAGTTCCTCAGTAGCCACCTCCCATTGTAAAGGATTTCTAAGCAGCATTTTAGTGTGTCTGTCCTGGGACATCTGAAGGGATGAGCATCGTGCACTCTCATATTATTTCACCAATCAGGTAAAGGAAGTTTACAATGAAATCTCATGAGAGTCAAGTCAAATCTCATGAGATCACAGTAAAAGTTCATGACCTCAGCACTGCTGATGCTGATTGGCTGCCGTTAATTTTTTTACCTGCAGCTGGGAGCAGTTGAGTATAACTTTTTACACAGAACTTACTCTGCTGAGCTGAGGAGATTGTGAGGTAAAATATCTTCCTTTTTTACATAGAGATGCTCAGGTGATATTTTCCTGTCAGCTTTTTACAGTTATACTGCATCAGTTTCAAGTGATTTAGCATATGAGTATTATGTCCCTTTAATTTATTATGTTATGTTTATTTTATGTTACAGCTTTGTAGTGTAAAACTCATAACTACTGACTTTCAGTTTACGTTATGGATCTTGTAGTTTTAGACTGTACTGGTCACTTTTTGGCCTCCCAGGCATACCCGTAATACCGGCGCAAAGGAAGTCCCATTGAAAAAGGACTTTTTGAAAGCTGCGGTAGTTACATTGTGTTACGGCCAAAAAAGTGTGCGACACAGATAAACCTGCTCATGCAATCCACCAGCACTTATAGGTATAAAAAGTATCTTTTATTGAAGATCAAGTTAAAACAAGCAACGTTTCGTGACCATATGTCAACGTTTCGTGCCACTGTAATAATGGACAAGGCATATTACATACAGGAGATTAGAACCCAGTTGGAGGACCCTGACACATACAGGAAAACACCTGAAAATCCTGTGTATAAAATACAAAAAGAAATAAAATGTATTTTGGATCAGGCTATGACAGTAGGAATCATAGACAAAAGGTTAGCAGAATATTTATATGTGGCAAAACCAAGGACACCAATATTCTACACGGTGCCAAAAGTCCACAAGGACTTAAATAGGCCACCGGGGAGACCCATCGTCTCCAGTGTGGAATCTATTTTTACCAATATCTCCAAATTTTTGGATAAGTTGCTCCAACCTGAGGTGATGAAAATGGCCAGTTTTGTAAAAGACACAGGCCATTTCCTAGAAAAAGCAAAAATGTTGGATTTGCCGACCAGCCGGTATCTACTGTATACCATGGATGTCAGGAGCTTATATACCTCCATTAATCATGAAACAGGCATATCAATTATCAGAAAGACACTCATGGTGTGCGGTAGATACACGGCTGGTCAATGTGAATTTATTGAGAAACTGTTGTGCCTTGTCTTATATTGTAACTACTTCCTTTTTCAGGATGATTGGTTCATCCAGGTGAAGGGCACGGCAATGGGCTCCAGCGTCGCCCCATCATACGCCAATTTGTTTATGAACGAATTCGAAGAGAGAAGAGTCTATAAAACCACCTCTTCAGGAAGTATGGAGAGGTCTGGTGGAGATACATAGACGACATATTTGGCGTGTGGTGGGGGGGACGTTGGAACCCTAGAGAGGTTTGTTAGAGAGCTTAACGTGGAGGTAAGAGGCCTACATTTTACCATTACACACAGTGAGGAGTCCGTTACCTTCCTTGATACGAAGATTAGCAAATCAACTGAAGGATTAAAATTTGATTTGTATGTAAAAGAGACGGATAGGAACACTTTGTTGAAGTTTGATAGCTTTCATCCCAGGAGGCTTGTGGACTCCTTGCCCAAGAGTCAGCTATTACGGGTGCAAAGAATAGTGAGTGATGAAAGGGAAAAAACAGACAGATTGGAACAAATGAAGCATAAGTTTCTCTCTAGAGGGTATCCAGCTAAACTTATTGAGAATAAGCTAGAAGAAGATTTTAAAAAACTGCAACCCAGGTATACCTCAATTACAAAATCCACCCCTTATGGCCTATAGGCGGGTAAAAAACATAGGGGACCATTTGGTGAGGACCGATGTGGGACCCAGTAGAGAATGTAGACAGACATACATAGGTAGTAAGAAGAAAGGGAGTTATCCCTGCCTGGGATGCATGTCGTGTAGTTCCATTATCAAGGGCCCGTATTTCTTTCACCCACAGAGTGGAAAAAAATTTCAATTGAAGGTTTTTATACATGTGATAGCTCACACGTTATCTATCTAATTAAATGTCTGTGTTCACTTATCTATTTGGGGGAGACTACCCAAAAAATTAGGGATCGCCTTACACAACATCGTAGTAACATCAGAAGAAAAAATGTTGAGGCCCCCCTAGCAAAACATTTCTTAGAAAAAGGACACGGTATCAGTCAATTACGTTGGCAGGTTATAGAACAGGTACAAACACCTAGGAATGGATCAGATAGAGAGCAGTTGCTCAAACAAAGAGAAGTATGGTGGATTCATAAAATGGAATCCATGGTACCGAAAGGGTTAAATAGGGATTTTGACCTATCATGTTTTTTGTGATATAACCCTAACCTTCACTTCTTGTAGTACATCATAGTACTAGTGTAAGCTATCTTTGTCATAACACATTAAAATGTGACAACACTCCATTAAGTGGCATAGTTCTCTAATATAATGTTTGCTGTTATATAAATCTAGATTCAGTGACTTGTTTTTAATTGCTATACAAGTGGCCTATGAAAATGTTAGAAAATGTTATGAGATGTAATATAAAAATGTACCAGTAGATGGCGCCAGGAGTCCATTATGGGCAACAGTTTGGCGCGAGAAATCAAATGTTTAAAAGGCACAACTTGTTAGCATGTAACAGAAAGCATGACTAAGTGACATATGGTCACGAAACGTTGCTTGTTTTAACTTGATCTTCAATAAAAGATACTTTTTATACCTATAAGTGCTGGTGGATTGCATGAACATTATTTATATATTGAGGAATTGCAGTTTTTCCTTACCACCGTGCACACTCAGTGGTGCTGTATTTACCTATGGATTTGGATTACAGATAAACCTGCAAGACTCGTAATACCAGCGGTAGTGAAAAAGAGCCTTAACGCTGCTTTTTTCACTCATACCACAAAACTCGTAATCTAGCCGAATATTAAAAAGAACAAGGTCCAGTACTTATCCGATCCCTGGAGGACTCCACAAATTACCTTTGTCCAATCTGAATATGATCCTTTCACTACTACTCATTGCTCCCCGTATTTTTATCCAGTTATTTATCCATGAGCTAACATTTTCAGTTATTCTCAGTCCCTTTATTTTGTACATTAATCTCTCATGGGGCACTGTATCAAACACCTTTGCAAAATCCAAGTATATCAAATCAAATAATTCCCCTTTATCTATATTTTTCCTTCCTAATTATATTAGTTCAACATGATCTATTTCTCATAAAACCATGTTATTGATGTCAGACTAACTGGTCTATAGATTCCTGGATCAGCCCTGCTTCCCTTTTTAAAAAAAGTGGCACCACACCAGCTTTACACCAGTCCTGGGATACTATGCCTGAGTATAATTGAAATACTGAAAAATTAACAGTAGATGCTTGGCAATAACAGTGCTAAGTTCCCAAGAAACACTTGGATGTATTTTATCTAGGCCTGGAGTTTTATTTACCTTAATATTATGCATTTTTTCCTGATATACTCTAGAGATAACCCAGTTAATGGTATGAGCTTATATGTTCTAGTTTGTTTGTTTGTTTCAGAGTATCTCCTTTTTGTATATCTCTTGTGTATGCTTAAGAAAAGAACTGGTTTAGTATCTCAGCCTTTTCCCTCTAACTGTTAATCATGCTACCCTTCACGTATTTTAATATACCTGTATTGTCCTTCTTATATTTTTTGCCATTTATGTACTTAAAAAAAAACCTTTTAGGGTTTGACTTAGAATACTTTGCAATTAATCTTTCACTTTCAATTTTGACTAATTTAATTGCTTTTTTTGCATGCTTTGTTACATTCTTTATATATTTGTTTTGGTGAGTCTTTACTATTTCCTTTGAATAATTTAAATGCCCTATGTTTTTTTCCTAATTTCTCTTGTTAATATGTATATTTGTTTAACAAAGTTTTAAACGTTATCCATTTATCCTCTGTATTTTATTAGAGAATACTTTGTCCCAATTTATATTAACAATTTCCTTAAATCATTGAATTTTGCTTTATTAAATTAAAGGTCTTAGTTGAACCCTTATGATCGTTGTTACCCAAATGTTCTTTTACTTCTATGTTTGATATTATATATGTATCATTTGATAGCACTACATCCAATATAGCTTTATTTCTAGTTTGCTCCTCTATTAATTGTCACAAAGAGTTATCCCTGAGAGCATTTGAAAATCTATCTCACTTAGCTGAATTACTAGTTTCATTTGCCCAGTTTATGCTGGGGTAGTTAAAATATTCTATAATTACAGCACTTAGCAGCCTTTCCTTTTTGCATTGGTAGTTGAGTTTCCTCTAATTCACTAATGTTGGAGGACTTGAAGCATGTGCCTAGTAATATTTTTAGGATTTTTTTCACCACTCTTATTTCTTTATCCTAGGCGTGCCATAATCACAGACTGATCTGTCTGTTCTATTGTTCTTGAACTGACCCTCCCCCCTTTGCCTATTTTAAAAGGTTCTCTAAGTGGGCTACCATCCTCTCCCCAACACACCTGCACCCAAGTCATTCAGGGGCAATACACCCTTACTGTACAAACTGTACCCAAGGGAAAAGTCAGCCCAGTGCTCTAGAAAGTCAAACCCCTTATTTTTACACCATGTTTTTAACTAGGAATTAACTGACCTTAGCTTCTTCTCCCTTACTGGGATAGCACAGGGCAGTGGTAATATCTCAGAAAATATCACCTTAGAGGTCGAAGTCATTTTTTAAGACACTCCATCTCCTGTTGATTCCATCATTACTGCAGGATCAGACACAGATCCCTCTAACATTCTATCAATACGCTTCACAATATGCCTAACAAGAGCCTCTGGAAGACAGCAGACTGTTTTATTAAAGGGATCTGGATGACATTTAAGGGATCTGGATACAAATGTTAGATTTGATTATTTAAATGTGATGTTTATACACTTAAAAATGTGTGTGTAATTTATCTAAGAAATGTTAGGAAAGGCCAATTTAGTCATCACCATTTGTTTGAACTGTCTCTAAGTTGTTCCCTCCAAGATATAATACTGAAATATTTATCTCTACCTGTGTCCACCACATGCTATTAAATTACTACTCCTACCAATAGGTTGCAGGAGTTATCAAAGTGAGAACTGAGTAATGGAAATTACAATGCTGGATCCCAGTTTGCTTAAAGTGATGGTCATTTTTTTTACTAATCTGAATAGCTCAATGCATTCCATTATGCTTTTCATTATTAATCGCTATATTTTTAATATTTGCCCCATCATTTTTTTTTTATATATATTATTCCATTTTACGACATAAGATAACTCTGCCCCTCTTTTCTTACTGCTTTTTAGAGAGGGCCCTCCCCCACTCCCTATGCAGTTATCTCATCTTTCTGCATTCAAACAATCATTTGCACATGTGCTAAACACTAACTTCAAATGCTGCACTGCTGCAATCTGATTCTGCCTCTTAGATACTTTGTTTCACCTCCAGTCTTTAGAAGTTAAATGGACAGTCTAGCCAAAATTAAACTTTCATGATTCAGATAGGGCATGCAATTTTAAACAACTTTCCAATTTTATTTTTTACATTTAATTTGCTTTGTTCCCTTGGTGGAATTTTTTAAAAGCTAAACCTAGGTATGCTCAAACTGATTTCTAAACCGTTGAACACCGCCCCTTAGCTAAGAGCATTTTGAAAGTTTTTCACAGTTAGATAGTACTAATTCATGTGTGTCATATAGATACCATTGTGCTCACTCGCGTGGAGTTATTTAGGAGTCTGCACTGATTGTCTAAACTGCATGTCTGTCAAAAGCACTGAGATAAGGGGGCAGTCAGCTGAAGCTTAGATACATGGTAATCACAGAGGTAAAACATATATTAATATAACTGTTTTGGTTATGCGAAACTGGGGAATGGGTAATAAAGGGATATCTACATTTTTAAACAATAAAAATTCTGGTGTAGACTGTCCCTTTAACGCATGTGTGACACAAGTGTATAGTCTGTAGCTGCTGAAAATGGGTATCGCATGCGCTATATGCTTTAAGGGCGTATGATTTAGAGTGAAAGACACCAGCTGGCCCTGTTAATGATTTGACAATCGAAGAATGTGAAAAAAAAAATGCTTTCGAATAGACGGGCAGAGGAACAGCAGGAGGAATAAAGACTCATCAGTGGTATTAATTGTTAAACAAGGCATATTTAAAAGAAATCATGAATGAAAGTGGCATTGCTTTTTCTCGGTTATTCACATGCTTCATAGCAGATACAGATTGTTTACCATCACTTAAAAGAAACTGCAGGGATAGAGAAAACTATTTGTCTGTGATGCCTTCCCACATTCAAGATTGTGACATGATGATAAATTATAGAGGGTCATTTTTTCTTTCTTTGCTCCAGCCAATTGGGTAGCACCTCGTCAAGCTGTGCAGCTCTGAGATGAAAACAAAACACAGCAGCACCTGGGAAAAGGGACCTCATAAATGTTAAATTTCACTATTTAAAATTTTATGTTTCTCAAAATAAATGTAAATCTATCTAAGATATTACTTAAAGAGACAGACAAGTCAAAATGAAACTTTCATGACTCAGATAGGGCATGCAATTTTAAATAACTTTCCAATTTTATTTATCCTCACATTTGCTTTGCTCTTGGTATTCTTTGTTGGGAGCTAAACCTAGGTAGGCTCATATGCTAATTTCTAAGCTGTTTAAGGCCGCCTTTTATCTCAGTGCATTATAAGTGCATTATGTGTGCCATATAGATGACATTGTGCTCCCTCCCATGAAGTTATTTATGAGTCAGCACTGATTGGCTAAAATGCATGCCTGTTATAATAACTGAAAAAAGGGGGCAGTCTGTAAAGGCTTAGATACAAGGTAATCACAGAGGTTAAAGGTATATTAATATAACCAGACGGCTCATGCAAAACTGGGGAATGGGTAATAAAGGGTTATCTTTCTTTTTAAACAATAAAAAAATGGAGTAGATTGTCCCTTTAAAGTACCAAATTGTAGCATTGAAATTTTGATTCTCATAGTGCAAACCTATAAAAATGTATATTAAATTAAAATGAAAGCTGAAGAAGTATCCAATGATTTCATTACATGCCAGCCACAAAATACTATACTTATACTTTAAGCACCACTTACTATCAAAATAAACATAAGAAATTATGTGCCAGATTACGAGCGGAGCTCAATCTTTTGTTAAATATACATATTTTTATGTTGGCTTAATGTACTCTATAATATGCATTTGGATAAAGTGTTCGGACTAGAATTAAAGTATAAACAAACACATTGGGCCCGATCTGATATGCAGTGTCGGCCGCAAAAGCCGGCGACGCCAAATTTTCGCTGGTTTGGTATCCTATATACAGCGTAACCTAGAAGTTACGCTCGTATATTTCTGCCTTCACCTGTAGTTTTTCCCCCCATACACTGATATACAAAACCTGCGCAGTTTGGTATCCATTAAACAGCGTAAGGACTTACGTGGAGAAAATGGAGAAATCTTACTCCGTTTTCACCTTGCCACAAAATGCAGGCGTAGTAAGCCTTACGCTGAGTACCGGAGCCCCATAACTCCCTAAACTGCCTGCAAAATAAAACCTAACCCCTAAAGCATGCGCAATGTCTATCTACCTGTCAACCGCAATCCCCCACCGCAATCCCTAATAAAGTGTTTAACCCCTAAACCGCCACTCCCGGACCCCGCCGCCACCTATATTATATGTATTAACCCCTAATCTGACCCCCCTACACCGCCGCCACCTATATTAAATGTATTAACCCTACACCGCCGCCACCTATATTAACTATATGAACCCCTAATCTGATCCCCCTACACCGTCGCCACCTATATTAAATTTATTAAACCCTAATCTGACCGCTCTACACCGCCGCCACCTATATTAACTATATTAACTCCTAATCTGACCCCTACACCACCGCCACCACCTATATTAACTAAATTAACCCCTAATCTGATCCCTCTACACCGCCGCCTCCTATATTAAATTTATTAACCCCTAATCTGACCCCCCCTACACCGCCACCTATATTAACTATATTAACCCCTAATCTGACCCCCCTACACCGCCGCCACCTATATTAAGTATATTACCCCCTAAACCTAAGTCTAACCCTAACACCCCCTAACTTAATTATTATTTAAATAAATATAAATAATATTAATATTATTCACTAATTAATTCCTATTTAAAACCAAATACTTACCTATAAAATAAACCCTAAGATAGCTACAATATAATTAATAATTACATTGTAGCTATTTTAGGGTTTATATTTATTTTACAGGTAACTTTGTATTTATTTTAACTAGGTACAATAGCTATTAAATAGTTCATAACTATTTAATAGCTACCTAGTTAAAATAATTACAAAATTACCTGTAAAATAAATCCTAACCTAAGTTACCATTACACCTAACACTACACTATCTATAAATTAATTAAATAAACTACAATTATCTAAACTAAAATACAATTAAATACACTAAACTATATTACAAAAACAAACACTAAATTACAAAAAATAAAAAAATTACAAGAATTTTAAGCTAATTACACCTAATCTAAGCCCCCTAATAAAATAAAAAAGCCCCCCAAAATAATAAAATTTTCCTACCCTAAACTAAATTACAAAAGTAATCAGCTCTATTACCAGCCCTTAAAAGGGCCTTTTCCGGGGCATTGCCCCAAAGTAATCAGCTCTTTTACCTGTAAAAAAAAAAAGCACAATCCCCACTCATTACAACCCACCACCCACACACCCCTACTCTAAAACCCACCCGATCCCCCCTTAAAAAAACCTAAGTCTAACCCCCAAGTGGTCCTTACCTGTCCTGAAGACTGGCGGAGAAGGTCCTGTTCCAGGCGGTGAAGTCTTCTTCCAAGCGGCGACCTCTTCTTCTTCCAGGAACCAGATGGCGCGGAGCGGAGGAGTTGAAGACCGATGACCGCGGAGCTGAAGACCGTCCGCTCTGGGACTGATGACTGGCGATGCTGGAACAGAAGATCGGCGACGCTGGAACTGAAGACCACGGAGCCATGAAGCGTGGAGGATCCTCTTCATACGATCTCCGCCATATACTGAATAGGAATTCAAGGAACGCGATTAAAAATGGCATCCCTTTAATTCCTATTGGCTGATTTGAGCCTTCAAATTCGATTTGAATAGCCAATAGAATAAGAGCTACTGTAATTCTATTGGCTATTCAAATCAGCCAATAGAATTACAGTAGCTCTTATTCTATTGGCTATTCAAATAGAATTAGTTAGATTAGTTTATTTAGTTTAGTAGTTTAGCTAATTGTAGTTAATTTGTTTAATTAATTTATTGATAGTGTAATGTTAGGTGTATTTTTAACTTAGGTTAGGATTTATTTTACAGGTATTTTTGTACTTATTTTAACTAGGTAGCTATTAAATAGTTATTAACTATTTAATAGCTATTGTACCTAGTTAAAATAAATACAAAGTTACCTGTAAAATAAATATAAACCCTAAAATAGTTACAATGTAATTATTAATTATATTGTAGCTATCTTATGGTTTATTTTATAGGTAAGTATTTAGTTTTAAATAGGAATAATTTAGGCCTAGATTTAGAGTTTTGACGGTAAAGACCCGCTGTGCTAACGCTGCTTTTTTTCCAGTGCACCCTCAAGACAACGCTGGTATTTAGAGTTGTCTGAAAGGCTGTGTTAGCCTCAGAAAAGGGAGCGTAGAGCATAATTTAGCTCCACTTCAACCCTTAATACTAGCGTTGCCTACGGTAGCGGTAAGCTGGAAAAACGTGCTCGTGCACGATATCCCCATAGGAAACAATGGGGCTGAGCTGGCTGAAAAAAAACCTAACACCTGCAAAAAAGCAGCGTTCAGCTCCTAAAGCAGCCCCATTGTTTCCTATGGGGAAACACTCTCTAAGTCTACACCTAACACCCTAACATGAACCCCGAGTCTAAACACCCCTAACCTTACACTTATTAACGCCTAATCTGCCGCCCCCGCTATCGCTGACACCTGCATTTTATTATTAACCCCTATTCTGCTGCTCCGGACACCAACGCAACCTACATTATCGCTATGAACCCCTAATCTACTGCCCCTAACATCGCTGACACCTATATTATATTTATTACCCCCTAATCTGCCCCCCCCAACGTCGCCGCCACCTAACTACACTTATTAACCCCTAATCTGCCGACCGGACATCGCCGCCACTATAATAAATGTATTAACCCCTAAACCGCCGCACTCCCGCCTTGCAAACACTATAATAAATTGTATTAACCCCTAATCTGCCCTCCCTAAAATCGCCGCCACGTACCTACAATTATTAACCCCTAATCTCCCGCCCCCAACGTCGCTGCTACTATAATAAAGTTATTAAACCCTAAACCTAAGTCTAACCCTAACCCTAACACCCCCCTAAGTTAAATATAATTTTAATTAAACAAAATAAATTTACTATCATTAAATAAATTATTCCTATTTAAAACTAAATACTTACCTATAAAATAAACCCTAATACAGCTACAATATAACTAATAGTTACATTGTAGCTATTTTAGGATTTATATTTATTTTACAGGCAACTTTGTATTTATTTTAACTAGGTACAATAGCTATTAAATAGTTAATAACTATTTAATAGCTACCTAGTTAAAATAAGTACAAAAGTACCTGTAAAATAAATCCTAACCTAAGTTAAAAATACACCTAACACTACACTATCAATAAATTAATTAAATAAATTAACTACAATTAGCTAAACTAAAAAACAATTAAATAAACTAATCTATAATACAAAAAAACCCACTACAGGGAGTGCAGAATTATTAGGCAAGTTGTATTTTTGAGGATTAATTTTATTATTGAACAACAACCATGTTCTCAATGAACCCAAAAAAGTCATTAATATCAAAGCTGAATAGTTTTGGAAGTAGTTTTTAGTTTGTTTTTAGTTATAGCTATTTTAGGGGGATATCTGTGTGTGCAGGTGACTATTACTGTGCATAATTATTAGGCAACTTAACAAAAACAAATATATACCCATTTCAATTATTTATTTTTACCAGTGAAACCAATATAACATCTCAACATTCACAAATATACATTTCTGACATTCAAAAATAAAACAAAAACAAATCCGTGACCAATATAGCCACCTTTCTTTGCAAGGACACTCAAAAGCCTGCCATCCATGGATTCTGTCAGTGTTTTGATCTGTTCACCATCAACATTGCGTGCAGCAGCAACCACAGCCTCCCAGACACTGTTCAGAGAGGTGTACTGTTTTCCCTCCTTGTAAATCTCACATTTGATGATGGACCACAGGTTCTCAATGGGGTTCAGATCAGGTGAACAAGGAGGCCATGTCATTAGATTTTCTTCTTTTATACCCTTTCTTGCCAGCCACGCTGTGGAGTACTTGGACGCGTGTGATGGAGCATTGTCCTGCATGAAAATCATGTTTTTCTTGAAGGATGCAGACTTCTTGCTGTACCACTGCTTGAAGAAGGTGTCTTCCAGAAACTGGCAGTAGGACTGGGAGTTGAGCTTGACTCTATCCTCAACCCGAAAAGGCCCCACAAGCTCATCTTTGATGATACCAGCCCAAACCAGTACTCCACCTCCACCTTGCTGGCGTCTGAGTCGGACTGGAGCTCTCTGCCCTTTACCAATCCAGCCACGGGCCCATCCATCTGGCCCATCAAGACTCACTCTCATTTCATCAGTCCATAAAACCTTAGAAAAATCAGTCTTGAGATATTTCTTGGCCCAATCTTGACGTTTCAGCTTGTGTGTCTTGTTCAGTGGTGGTCGTCTTTCAGCCTTTCTTACCTTGGCCATGTCTCTGAGTATTGCACACCTTGTGCTTTTGGGCACTCCAGTGATGTTGCAGCTCTGAAATATGGCCAAACTGGTGGCAAGTGGCATCTTGGCAGCTGCATGCTTGACTTTTCTCAGTTCATGGGCAGTTATTTTGCGCCTTGGTTTTTCCACACACTTCTTGCGACCCTGTTGACTATTTTGAATGAAACGCTTGATTGTTCGATGATCACGCTTCAAAAGCTTTGCAATTTTAAGAGTGCTGCATCCCTCTGCAAGATATCTCACTATTTTTTACTTTTCTGAGCCTGTCAAGTCCTTCTTTTGACCCATTTTGCCAAAGGAAAGGAAGTTGCCTAATAATTATGCACACCTGATATAGGGTGTTGATGTCATTAGACCCCACCCCTTCTCATTACAGAGATGCACATCACCTAATATGCTTAATTGGTAGTAGGCTTTCGAGCCTATACAGCTTGGAGTAAGACAACATGCATAAAGAGGATGATGTGGTCAAAATACTAATTTGCCTAATAATTCTGCACTCCCTGTACATTACAGAAAATAAAAAAATTACAAGAAGTTTAAACTAATTACACCTAATCTAAGCCCCCTAATAAAATAAAAAAGCCCCCCAAAATAATAAAATGCCCTACCCTATTCTAAATTACAAACGTAATCAGCTCTTTTACCAGCCCTTAGAAGGGATTTTTGCGGGGCATTGCCCCAAAGTAATCAGCTCTTTTACCTGTAAAAAAAATACAACCCCCGCCAACATTAAAACCCACCACCCGCATACCCCTACTCTAACCCACCCAAACCCCCCCTTAAAAAAACGTAATATTATATTTTCTTTAAATTATATTTATGTTAGGTGTGTGCTAGGGTTAGGATTAGACTTTGGTTTAGGTGTTAATAACTTTATTATAGTAGCGGCGATGTTTTGGGCGGCAGATTAGGGGTTAATAATTGTAGGTAGGTGGCGGCGATGTTAGTGAGGGCAGATTAGGGGTTAATCACATTTATTATAGTGTTTGCGAGGCTGGAGTGCAGTGGTTTAGGGGTTAATACATTTTTTTCATGTAATTAGCAAGAGTCCATAAGCTAGTGACGTATGAGATATACATTCCTACCAGGAGGGGCAAAGTTTCCCAAACCTCAAAATGCCTATAAATACACCACTCACCACACCCACAATTCAGTTTTACAAACTTTGCCTCCCATGGAGGTGGTGAAGTAAGTTTGTGCTAGATTCTACATTGATATGCGCTTCGCAGCAGGTTGAAGCCCGGTTTTCCTCTCAGAGTGCAGTGAATGTCAGAGGGATGTGAGGAGAGTATTGTCTATTTGAATACAATGGTCTTCCTCTAGGGGATCTATTTCATAGGTTCTCTGTTATCGGTCGTAGAGATTTCTTCTCCTACCTCCCTTTTCAGATCGACGATATACTCTTATATACCATTACCTCTACTGATTCTCGTTTCAGTACTGGTTTGGCTATCTACTATATGTACATGAGTGTCCTGGGGTAAGTAAGTATTATTTTTTGTGACACTCTAAGCTATGGTTGGGCACTTTATATGTAAAGTTCTAAATATATGTCTTTAAACTTATATTTGCCATGATTCAGGATATTCAGTATTCCTTTATTCAGACTGTCAGTTTCATTATTTGGGATAATGCATATGAATAAATATTTTTTCTTACCTTGAAAATTTTCAATTGACTATTTTTCCCTGCGGGCTGTTAGGCTTGCGGGGGCAGAAAATGCTTCATTTTATTGTTTCATTCTTGGCGTGAACTTTTTTGGCGCAAAATTTTGTCATTTCCGGCGCCGTAGTTGACGCCGGAAGTTGTTTTCAGTTAACGTCATTTTTTTGACACATGTGTATTCAGACGTTTTTTTGGGTGTCGGTTTCGGCGTCAGAGGATGTGGCGTCATACTTGGCGCCAAAAATATGGGCGTTGTACTTGGCGCCAATAATGTGGGCGTCATACTTGGTGCCAAAAATGTGGGCGTCTTTTTTATTCCACTTTTTTCTCACATTATTTAAGTCTCACTTTTTCATTGCTTCTGGTTACTAGAAGCTTGTTGTTTTGCATTTTTCCCATTCCTGAATCTGTCATTTAAGGAATTTGATAATTTTGCTTTATATGTTGTTTTTTCTCTTACATATTGCAAGATGTCACATCCTGACCCTGGATCAGAATCAGAAAGACGCTGCCTGATGCTGGTTCTACCAAAGTTAAGTGCATTTGTTGTAAACTTGTGGTAACTGTTCCTCCGGCTGTAGTTTGAGTTAGTTGCCATGATAAACTTTCCAATGCAGATTGTGTCTCCATTAGTAATAATCCTTTACCTGTTGTTGTTCCTTCAACATCTAATGTTCAGGATGTCCCTGTTAATGTAAAAGAATTTGTTTCTAATTCTATTATTAAGGCTCTGTCTGTTATTCCTCCTTCCAGTAAACGTAAAAGGTCTTTTAAAACTTCTCACATTTCGGATGAATTTTTAAGTGACCGCCATCATTCTATCTTATCTGTTTCTGATGAGGATCTATCTGGTTCAGAAGATTCTGCCCCAGATATTGATACTGATAAATCTTCATATTTGTTTAAAATGGAGATTATTCGTTCTTTACTTAAAGAAGTGTTGATTGCATTAGATATGGAGGAGTTTAGTCCTCTTGATACTAAATCTGCTAAACGTTTAAATTCGGTTTATAAACCTCATGTGGTTATTCCAGAAGTTTTTCTAGTTCCTGATGCTATTTCAGAAGTGATTTCTAGGGAATGGAATAGTCTGGGTACTTCATTTACTCCTTCTCCAAGGTTTAAGAAATTGTACCCTGTGCCATCTGATAGATTAGAGTTTTGGGACTCTTGCTAAACGTACTACTATTCCTACTGCAGATAGTACTTCCTTTAAGGATCCTTTAGATAGGAAGCTTGAATCCTTTCTAAGGAGAGCTTATTTATGTTCAGGTAATCTTCTTAGACCTGCTATTTCTTTGGCTGATGTTGCTGCAACTTTCTGGTTGGAGGCTTTTGCGCAACAATTATCAGACCATAATGCTTATAGCATTGTTAAACTTCTTCAACATGCTAATAACTTTTTTTGTGATGCCATTTTTGATATCATTAGAATTGATGTCAGGTATATGTCTTTAGCTATTTTAGCTAGAAGAGCTTTATGGCTTAAAACTTGGAATGCAGATATGACTTCTAAGATATGACTTCTAAGTCAACCTTGCTCTCTCTCTCTTTCCAAGGTAATAAATTGGTTCTCAGTTGGATTCAATAATTTCAACTGTTACTGGGGGGAAGGGAGCCTTTTTGCCTCAGGACAAAAAATCTAAAGGTAAATATAGGGCTGCTAATCGTTTTCGTTCCTTTCATCAGAATAAGGAGCAGAAGCCTGACCCTTCCTCTAAAGGAACGGTTTCCGTTTGGAAACCTTCTCCAGTCTGGAATAAATCCAAGCCTTTTAGAAAGTCAAAACCAGCTCCCAAATCTGCATGAAGGTGCGGCCCTCATTCCAGCACAGCTGGTAGGGGGCAGGTTACGATTTTTAAAAGATGTTTGGATCAATACGATTCACAATCTTTGGATTCAGAACATTGTTTCACAATGGTACAGAATAGGTTTCTAGTTAAGGCCGCCTGTGAAGAGATTTTTTTCTCTCACGCATTCCAGTAAATCCAGTGAAGACTCAGGCATTTCTGAAATGTGTTTCAGACCTAGAGTTGGCTGGGGTAATTATGCCAGTTCCAGTTCTGAAATGGGGTCTGGGGTTTTACTCAAATTTATTCATTGTACCAAAGAAGGAGAATTCCTTCAGACCAGTTCTGGATCTAAAAATATTGAATCGTTATGTAAGGATACCAACATTCAAAATGGTGACTATAAGGACTATTCTGCCTTTTGTTCAGCAAGGGCATTATATGTCTACAATAGACTTACAGGATGCATATCTTCATATTCCGATTCATCCAGATCACTATCAGTTCCTGAGATTCTCTTTTCTAGACAAGCATTACCAGTTTGTTGCTCTTCCGTTTGGCCTAGCAACAGCTCCAAGGATCTTTTCGAAGGTTCTCGGTGCCCTTCTGTAATCAGAGAACAGGGTATTGTGGTATTTCCTTATTTGGAGGATATCTTGGTACTTGCTCAGTTTTTACATTTTGCTGAATCTCATACAAATCAGCTTGTGTTGTTTCTTCAAAAACATGGTTGGAGGATCAATTTACCAAAGAGTTCCTTGATTCCTCAGACAAGGGTAACCTTTTTGGGTTTCCAAATAGATTCAGTATCCATGACTTTATCTCTAACAGAAAAGAGACATCTGAAATTGGTTTCAGCTTGTCGAAACCTTCAGTCTCAATTGTTCCCTTCAGTAGCATTATGCATGGAAATTCTAGGTCTCATGACTGCTGCATCGGACGTGATCCCTTTTGCTCGTTTTCACATGAGACCTCTCCAGCTTTGTATGATGAACCAGTGGTGCAGGGATTATACAAAGACATCACAATTAATATCCTTAAATCCCAATGTTCGATCTTCTCTAACTTGGTGGTTGAATCACCATCGTTTAATTCAAGGGGCCTCTTTTGTTCGTCCAACCTGGACTGTGATCTCAACAGATGCGAGTCTTTCAGGTTGGGGAGCTGTATGGGGATCTCTGACAGCGCAGGGGGTTTGGGAATCTCAGGAGGCGAGATTACCAATCAACATTTTGGAACTCCGTGCGATTTTCAGAGCTCTTCAGTTCTGGCCTCTTCTGAAGAGAGAATCGTTTATTTGTTTTCAGACAGACAATGTCACAACCGTGGTGTATGTCAATCATCAAGGTGGGACTCACAGTCCTCAAGCTATGAAAGAAGTATCTCGGATACTTGTATGGGCGGAATCCAGCTCTTGTCTAATTTCTGCGGTTCACTGCCCAGGTGTAGACAATTGGGAAGCGGATTATCTCAGTCGCCAGACGTTACATCCGGGCGAATTGTCTCTTCACCCAGAGGTATTTCTTCAGATTGTTCAAATCTGGGGTCTTCCAGAAATAGATCTGATGGCCTCTCATCTAAACATGAAACTTCCCAGGTATCTATCCAGATCCAGGGATCCTCAGGCGGAAGCAGTGGATGCGTTGTCGCTTCCTTGGAATTATCATCCTGCCTATATCTTTCCGCCTCTAGTTCTTGTTCCAAAAGTGATTTCCAAAACTCTAATGGAGCGTTCGTTTGTACTGCTGGTGGCTCCAGCATGGCCTCACAGGTTTTGGTATATGGATCTCATTCGGATGGCCAGTTGCCAACCTTGGACACTTCCGTTAAGACCAGACCTTCTATCTCAAGGCCCATTTTTCCATCAGGATCTCAAATCATTAAATTTGAAGGTATGGAGATTGAACGCTTGATTCTTAGTCATAGAGGTTTCTCTGACTCAGTGATTAGTACTATGTTACAGGCTCGTAAATCTGTTTCTAGAAAGATTTATTATCGAGTTTGGAAGACTTACATTTCTTGGTGTTCTTCTCATAAATTCTCTTGGCATTCTTTTAGAATTCCTAGAATTTTACAAATTCTTCAGGATGGTTTGGATAAGGGTTTGTCTGCAAGTTCTTTGAAAGGACAAATCTCTGCTCTTTCTGTTCTTTTTCACAGAAAGATTGCTAATCTTCCTGATATTCATTGTTTTGTACAGGCTTTGGTTCATATCAAACCTGTCATTAAGTCAATCTCTCCTCCTTGGAGTCTTAATTAGACATGTGCATGGCTAAAAAATTTGATTCGTTTTCGGTTCGGAACGATTCGGATTTTTCGAATTTCGGTTTGGATCGATTCGAATTCTGCAAAATTTGAATGAATTCGTTTTGGATTTATTCGGATTCGAATGAATTGGTTTCGGATTTATTCGGATTCGAATAAATTCGGCTGAATTCGGTTCTATTTGGTTCGATTCGGTTCCGAAATTCATAAATTCAGTATGTTTTAGGTGGGATATGCTGTATATTAGACTAGTATTATGTACTGTATATTAGGTGTAAATAGTACTAGTGTAATACACGGCCATCCGAATCTACCGAATAAAGTCAGTAGTTAGGCGTTTTATGGGCTAACACCGGAATATAAAGCTCTTAACTACTGAGTGCTACAAAGTACACTAACACCCATAAACTACCTATGAACCACTAAACCGAGGCCCCCCACATCGCAAACACTATCATAAAATTATTTAACCCCTAATCTGCCGACCGGACACCGCCGCCACCTACATTATAGCTATTAACCCCTAATCTGCTGTCCCTAACATCGCCGACCCCTACATTATAGTTATTAACCCCTAATCTGCCCCCCCCAACGTCGCCGCAACCTAACTACAAGTATTAACCCCTAATCTGCCGACCGGACATCGCCGCCACCTACATTATAGCTATTAACCCCTAATCTGCTGTCCCTAACATCGCTGAACCCTACATTATAGTTATTAGCCCCTAATCTGCCACCCCAACGTCGCCGCAATCTAACTACAAGTATTAACCCCTTATCTGCCGACCGGTCATGGCCGCCACCTACATTATAGCTATTAACCCCTAATCTGCTGTCCCTAAAATCGCCGACCCCTACATTATAGTTATTAACCCCTAATCTGCCCCCCCAATGTCGCCGCAACCTAACTACAAGTATTAACTCCTAATCTGCCGACCGGACATAGCCGCCACCTACATTATAGCTATTAACCCCTAATCTGCTGTCCCTAACATCGCCAACCCCTACATTATAGTTATTAACCCCTAATCTGCCACCCCCAACGTCGCCGCAATCTAACTACAAGTATTAACCCCTAATCTGCCAACCGGACATCACCGCCACCTACATTATAGCTATTAACCCCTAATCTGCTGTCCCTAACATCGCCGAACCCTACATTATAGTTTTTAACCCCTAATCTGCCACCCCAACGTCGCCACAATCTAACTACAAGTATTAACCCCTAATCTGCCGACCGGACATCGCCGCCACCTACATTATTGCTATTAACCCCTAATCTGCTGTCCCTAACATCGCTGACCCCTACATTATAGTTATTAACCCCTAATCTGCCACCCCCAACGTCGCAGCAATCTAACTACAAGTATTAACCCCTAATCTGCCGACCGGACATCGCCGCCACCTACATTATAGCTATTAACCCCTAATCTGCTGTCCCTAACATCGCCGACCCCTACATTATAGTTATTAACCCCTAATCTGACCCCCCCCAACGTCGCCGCAATCTAACTACAAGTATTAACCCCTAATCTGCCGACCGGACATCGCCGCCACTATAATAAATGTATTAACCTCTAAACCTCCGCACTCCCGCATCGCAAACACTATAATACATTTTATTAACCCCTAATCTGCCCTCCCTAACATCGCCACCACCTACCTACAATTATTAACCCCTAATCTCCCGCCCCCAACATCGCTGCTACTATAATAAGGTTATTAACCCCCTAAACCTAAGTCTAACCCTAACCCTAACACCCCCTAACTTAAATATAATTTAAATAAAACATAATAAATTTACTATAATTAAATAAATGAATCCTATTTAAAACTAAATACTTACCTGTAAAATAAACCCTAAGCTAGATACAATATAACTAATAGTTACATGTAATAACTATTTATATATATAGTTAATAACTATTTAATAACTGCCTAGCTAAAATAAATACAAATTTACCTGTAAAATAAATCCTAACCTAAGTTACAATTACACCTAACACTACACTATCATTAAATTAATTAAATAAATGAATCCCATTTAAAGCTAAATACTTACCTGTAAAATAAACCCTAATATAGCTGCAATATAACTAATAGTTACATTGTAGCTATCTTAGGATTTATATTTATTTTACAGGCAACTTTGTATTTATTTTAACTAGGTACAATAGCTATTAAATAGTTATTGACTATTTAATAGCTACCTAGTTTAAAAAATTACAAAATTACCTGTAAAATAAATCCTAACCTAAGTTACAATTAAACCTAACACTACTCTATGATTAAATAAATTCACTACAAGTACCTACAATTATCTACAATTAAATAAACTAAACTAAAGTACAAAAAACCCCCCACTAAATTACAAAAAATAAAAAAATATTACAAGAATTTTAAACTAACTACAGCTAATCTAAGCCCCCTAATAAAATAACAAAGCCCCCCAAAATAAAAAAATGCCCTACCCTATACTAAATTACAAAAGTTAACAGGTCTATTACCTTGCCAGCCCTTAAAAGGGCCTTTTGCCGGGCATGCCCCAAAGAAAACAGCTCTTTTGCCTGTAAAAAAACCACAATACCACCCGCCAACATTACAACCCACCACCCACATACCCCTACTCTAACCCAAACCCCTCTTAAATAAACCTAACACTACCCCCCTGAAGATCTCCCTACCTTGAGTCGTGTTCACCCAGCCGGGCCGAAGTCTTCATCCGATGGGGCAGAAGAGGACATCCAGACCGGCAGAAGTCTTCATCCAAGCGGGGCAAGAAGAGGTCTTCCATCCATCAGAAAAGTACCAAAAAACAAACAAACACTAAATTACCAAAAATATTAAAATATTACAAGAATTTTCAACTAATTACACCTAATCTAAGCTACCTACTAGCTATTAATATAGCTACAATATAACTAATAGTTACATTGTAGCTATTTTAGGATTTATATTTATTTTACAGGCAACTTTGTATTTATGTTAACTAGGTACAATAGTTATTAAATAGTTAATAACTATTTAATAACTACCTTTCTAAAATAAATACAAATTTACCTGTAAAATAAATCCTAACCTAAGTTACAATTACACCTAACACTACACTATCATTAAATTAATTAAATAAATTAATCCTATTTAAAACTAAATACTTACCTGTAAAATAAACCCTAATATTGCTGCAATATAACTAATAGTTACATTGTAGCTATTTTAGGATTTATATTAATTTTACAGGCAACTTTGTATTTATTTTAACCAGGTACAATAGCTATTAAATAGTTATTGACTATTTAATAGCTACCTAGTTAAAATAATTACAAAATTACCTGTAAAATAAATCCTAACCTAAGTTACAATTAAACCTAACACTACACTATCATTAAATTATTTAACTACAAGTACCTACAATTATCTACAATTAAATAAACTAAACTATAGTACAAAAAAAACACTAAATTACAAAAAATAAAAACATAACAAAGCCCCCCAAAATAAAAAAATGCCCTACCCTATACTAAATTACAAAAGTTAACAGCTCTATTACCTTACCAGCCCTTAAAAGGGCCTTTTGCGGGGCATGCCCCAAAGAAAACAGCTCTTTTGCCTGTAAAAAAAAACAATACCCCCCCCACATTACAGAGCGGAGCGGAACCATCTTCTTCCAAGCCGACGCGGAACATCCTCTTCAACCGACGACTAGACGACGAATGACGGTTCCTTTAAATGACATCATCCAAGATGGCGTCCCTTGAATTCCGATTGGCTGATAGGATTCTATCAGCCAATCAGAATTAAGGTAGGAAAATCTGATTGGCTGATTCAATCAGTCAATCAGTTTCAAGTTCAATCCGATTGGCTGATCCAATCATCCAATAAGATTGACCTCGCATTCTATTGGCTGTTCCGATCAGCCAATAGAATGCGAGGTCAATCTGATTGGCTGATTGGATCAGCCAATCAGATTGAACTTGAATCTGATTGGAACTATAATGTAGGGATCGGCGATGTTAGGGACAGCAGATTAGGGGTTAATAGCTATAATGTAGGTGGCGGCGATGTCCGGTCAGCAGAATAGGGGTTAATACTTGTAGTTAGGTTGCGGCGACGTTGGGGGTGGCAGATCAGGGGTTAATAACTATAATGTAGGGGTTGGCGATCTTAGGGACACACAGATTAGGGGTTAATAGCTATAATGTAGGTGGCGGCGATGTCCGGTCGGCAGATTAGGGGTTAATACTTGTAGTTAGGTTGCGGCGACGTTGGAGGTGGCAGATTAGGGGTTAGTAACTATAATGTAGGGGTCGGCGATGTTAGGGACAGCAGATTAGGGGTTAATAGCTATAATGTAGGTGGCGGCGGTGTCCGGTCGGCAGATTAGGGGTTAGTACTTGTAGTTAGATTGCGGCGACATTGGGGGGGGGGGCAGATTAGGGGTTAATGACTATAATGTAGGGATCGGCGATGTTAGGGACAGCAGATTAGGGGTTAATAGCTATAATGTAGGTGGCGGCGATGTCCGGTCAGCAGAATAGGGGTTAATACTTGTAGTTAGGTTGCGGCGACGTTGGGGGTGGCAGATCAGGGGTTAATAACTATAATGTAGGGGTTGGCGATCTTAGGGACACACAGATTAGGGGTTAATAGCTATAATGTAGGTGGCGGCGATGTCCGGTCGGCAGATTAGGGGTTAATACTTGTAGTTAGGTTGCGGCGACGTTGGAGGTGGCAGATTAGGGGTTAGTAACTATAATGTAGGGGTCGGCGATGTTAGGGACAGCAGATTAGGGGTTAATAGCTATAATGTAGGTGGCGGCGGTGTCCGGTCGGCAGATTAGGGGTTAGTACTTGTAGTTAGATTGCGGCGACATTGGGGGGGGGCAGATTAGGGGTTAATGACTATAATGTAGGGATCGGCGATGTTAGGGACAGCAGATTAGGGGTTAATAGCTATAATGTAGGTGGCGGCGATGTCCGGTCGGCAGATTAGGGGTTAATACTTGTAGTTAGGTTGCGGCGACGTTGGGGGTGGCAGATCAGGGGTTAATAACTATAATGTAGGGGTCGGCGATGTTAGGGACATCAGATTAGGGGTTAATAGCTATAATGTAGGTGGCGGCGATGTCCGGTCGGCAGATTAAGGGTTAATACTTGTAGTTAGGTTGCGGTGACATTGGGGGTGGCAGATTAGGGGTTAATAACTATAATGTAGGGGTTGGCGAACTTAGGGACAGCAGATTAGGGGTTTATAGCTATAATGTAGGTGGCGGCGATGTCCGGTCGGCAGATTAGGGGTTAATACTTGTAGTTAGATTGCAGCGACGTTGGAGGTGGCAGATTAGGGGTTAATAACTATAATGTAGGGGTCGGCGATGTTACGGACAGCAAATTAGGGGTTAATACTTGTAGTTAGATTGCGGCGACGTTGGGGGGGCAGATTAGGGGTTAATGACATTTATTATAGTGTTTGCGAGGCGGGAGTGCTGCGGTTTAGGGGTTAATACATTTATTATAGTGGCGGCGACATCCGTTCTGCAGATTAGGGGTTAATAAGCTAATGCAGGTGTCAGCGATAGCGGGGGCGGCAGATTAGAGGTTAATAAGTGTTAGATTAAGGGTGTTTAGAGACTAGGGGTACATGTTAGGGTGTTAGGTGCAGACTTTGGCCTAGATTTAGAGTTTGGCGGTAGCCGTGAAAACCAGCGTTAGAGGCTCCTAACGCTGGTTTTAGGCTACCGCCGGTATTTGGAGTCAGTCAGGAAAGGGTCTAACGCTCACTTTTCAGCCGCAACTTTTCCATACCGCAGATCCCCTTACGTCAATTGCGTATCCTATCTTTTCAATGGGATCTTTCTAACTCCAGTATTTAGAGTCGTGTCTGAAGTGAGCGTTAGAATTCTAACGACAAAACTCCAGCCGCAGAAAAAAGTCAGTAGTTAAGAGCTTTCTGGGCTAACGCCGGTTCATAAAGCTCTTAACTACTGTGCTCTAAAGTACACTAACACCCATAAACTACCTATGTACCCCTAAACCGAGGTCCCCCCACATCGCCGACACTCGATTACATTTTTTAACCCCTAATCTGCCGACCGCCACCTACGTTATCCTTATGTACCCCTAATCTGCTGCCCCTAACACCGCCGACCCCTATATTATATTTATTAACCTCTAACCTGCCCCCCACAACGTCGCACTAGCTACCTACAATAATTAACCCCTAATCTGCCGACCGCAAAGCGCTGCTACTTACGTTATCCTTATGTACCCCTAATCTGCTGCCCCTAACACCGCCGACCTCTATATTATATTTATTAGCCCCTAATCTGCCCCCCTCAACGTCGCCTCCACCTGCCTACACTTATTAACCCCTAATCTGCCGAGCGGATCTCACCGCTACTCTAATAAAGTTATTAACCCCTTATCCGCCTCACTCCCACCTCAATAACCCTATAATAAATAGTATTAACCCCTAATCTGCCCTCCCTAACATCGCCGACACCTAACTTCAAGTATTAACCCCTAATCTGCCGATCGGAGCTCACCGCTACTCTAATAAATTTTTTAACTCCTAAAGCTAATTTTAACCCTAACACCCCCCTAAGTTAAATATAATTTTATTCTAACGAAATAAATTAACTCTTATTAAATAAATTATTCCTATTTAAAGCTAAATACTTACCTGTAAAATAAACCCTAATATAGCTACAACATAAATTATAATTATATTATAGCTATTTTAGGATTAATATTTATTTTACAGGTAACTTTGTATTTATTTTAACCAGGTACAATAGCTATTAAATAGTTAATAACTATTTAATAGCTAAAATAGTTAAAATAATTACAAAATTACCTGTAAAATAAATCCTAACCTAAGTTACAATTAAACCTAACACTACACTATCAATAAATTAATTAAATAAACTACCTGCAATTATCTACAATTAAACCTAACACTACACTATCAATAAATTATTTAAATAAAATATCTACAAATAACTACAATGAAATAAACTAACTAAAGTACAAAAAATAAAAAAGAACTAAGTTACAAAAAATAAAAAAATATATACAAACATTAGAAAAATATTACAACAATTTTAAACTATTTACACCTACTCTAAGCCCCCTAATAAAATAACAAAGCCCCCCAAAATAAAAATGCCCTACCCTATTCTAAATTAAAAAAAGTTCAAAGCTCTTTTACCTTACCAGCCCTGAACAGGGCCCTTTGCGGGGCATGCCCCAAGAAATTCATCTCTTTTACCTGTAAAAAAAAACATACAATACCCCCCCCAACATTACAACCCACCACCCACATACCCCTAATCTAACCCAAACCCCCCTTAAATAAACCTAACACTAAGCCCCTGAAGATCTTCCTACCTTATCTTCACCCTGCCAGGTTCACCGATCCGTCCTCGGAAGTCTTTATCCAAGCCTCGGAAGTGTTGATCCAAGCCCAAGCGGGGGGCTGAAGAGTGACGTCCATCCTCGGGCTGAAGTCTGGATCCAAGCGGCGGGTGAAGAAATCCATCCTCGGGCTGAAGTCGGAAGTCCATCATTGGGATGAAGTCTTCTATCAAGCCGCATCTTCAATCCTCTTTCTTCTGGAGCGGAGCGGAACCATCTTCTTCCAAGCCAACGCGGAACATCCTCTTCAACCGACGACTAGACGACGAATGACGGTTCCTTTAAATGACGTCATCCAAGATGGCGTCCCTCGAATTCCGATTGGCTGATCGGATTCTATCAGCCAATCGGAATTAAGGTAGGAATATTCTGATTGGCTGATGGAATCAGCCAATCAGAATCAAGTTCAATCCAATTGGCTGATCCAGTCAGCCAATCAGATTGAGCTTGCATTCTATTGGCTGATCGGAACAGCCAATAGAATGCTAGCTCAATCTGATTGGCTGATTGGATCAGCCAATCGGATTGAACTTGATTCTGATTGGCTGATTCCATCAGCCAATCAGAATATTCCTACCTTAATTCCGATTGGCTGATAGAATCCGATCAGCCAATCGGAATTCGAGGGACGCCATCTTGGATGATGTCATTTAAAGGAACCGTCATTCGTCGTCTAGTCGTCGGTTGAAGAGGATGTTCCGCGTCGGCTTGGAAGAAGATGGTTCCGCTCCGCTCCAGAAGAAAGAAGATTGAAGATGCGGCTTGATAGAAGACTTCATCCCGATGATGGATTTCCGACTTCAGCCCGAGGATGGATTTCTTCAGCCGCCGCTTGGATCCAGACTTCAGCCCGAGGATGGACGTCACTCTTCAGCCCCCCGCTTGGGCTTGGATCAACACTTCCGAGGCTTGGATCAAGACTTCCGAGGACGGATCGGTGAACCTGGCAGGGTGAAGATAAGGTAGGAAGATCTTCAGGGGCTTAGTGTTAGGTTTATTTAAGGGGGGTTTGGGTTAGATTAGGGGTATGTGGGTGGTGGGTTGTAATGTTGGGGGGGGTATTGTATGTTTTTTTTTACAGGCAAAAGAGCTGAATTCTTTGGGGCATGCCCCGCAAAGGGCCCTGTTCAGGGCTGGTAAGGTAAAAGAGCTTTGAACTTTTTTAATTTAGAATAGGGTAGGGCATTTTTTTATTTTGGGGGCTTTGTTATTTTATTAGGGGGCTTAGAGTAGGTGTAATTAGTTTAAAATTGTTGTAATATTTTTCTAATGTTTGTAAATATTTTTATATTTTTTGTAACTTAGTTCTTTTTTATTTTTTTGTACTTTAGTTAGTTTATTTCATTGTAGTTATTTGTAGACATGTGCATGGCGAAAAAATTCGGTTCGGTTTGGTTCGGATCGATTCGGAATTTTTCGAAGTTCGGTTCGGATCGATTCGAATTCGGAAAATTCTGAATCGATTCGTTTCGGATTCGTTTCGGATTCATTCGGATTCGAAGAAATTCGGTTCGATTCGGTTCGATTCTGTTCGATTCGGTTCGTAAATTCAGCATTTCGGTAAGTGTTAGGTGGGATTAGACTAGTATTATACTGTATATTAGGTGTTAACCTAACATACTGTACAATACTAGTGTAATCCCAATGGCCATCCGAATTTACGAATCGATTCGATTCGGTTCGATTCGGAAAATTCGGCAGAATTTTAATTCGGAAATTCGGTTCGATCCAAATCGCCGCATTTGCCGATTTTTACGAATTTCCGAATCGAAACGAAACGAATCGCACATGTCTAGTTATTTGTAGATATTTTATTTAAATAATTTATTGATGGTGTAGTGTTAGGTTTAATTGTAGATAATTGTAGGTATTGTATTTAATTAATTTATTGATAGTGTAGTGTTAGGTTTAATTGTAGATAATTGTAGGTAGTTTATTTAATTAATTTATTGATAGTGTAGTGTTAGGTTTAATTGTAACTTAGGTTAGGATTTATTTTACAGGTAATTTTGTAATTATTTTAACTATTTTAGCTATTAAATAGTTCTTAACTATTTAATAGCTATTGTACCTGGTTAAAATAAATACAAAGTTACCTGTAAAATAAATATAAATCCTAAAATAGCTATAATATAATTATAATTTATATTGTAGCTATATTAGGATTTATTTTACAGGTAAGTATTTAGCTTTAAATAGGAATAATTTATTTAATAAGAGTTAATTTATTTCGTTAGATTTAAATTATATTTAACTTAGGGGGGTGTTAGTGTTAGGGTTAGACTTATCTTTAGTGGTTAATACATTTATTAGAATAGCGGTGAGCTCCAGTCGGCAGATTAGGGGTTAATGTTTGAAGTTAGGTGTTGGCGATGTTAGGGAGGGCAGATTAGGGGTTAATACTATTTATTATAGGGTTATTGAGGCGGGAGTGAGGCGGATTAGGGGTTAATAACTTTATTATAATAGCGGTGCGGTGCGGTCGGCAGATTAGGGGTTAATAAGTGTAGGCAGGTGGAGGCGACGTTGTGGGGGGCAGATTAGGGGTTAATAAATATAATATAGAGGTCGGCGGTGTTAGGGGCAGCAGATTAGGGGTACATAGGGATAATGTAAGTAGCGGCGGTTTACGGAGCGGCAGATTAGGGGTTAAAAAAAATATGCAGGGGTCAGCGATAGCGGGGGCGGCAGATTAGGGGTTAATAAGTGTAAGGTTAGGGGTGTTTAGACTCGGGGTACATGTTAGAGTGTTAGGTGCAGACGTAGGAAGTGTTTCCCTATAGCAAACAATGGGGCTGCGTTAGGAGCTGAACGCGGCTTTTTTGCAGGTGTTAGGTTTTTTTTCAGCTCAAACAGCCCCATTGTTTTCTATGGGGGAATCGTGCACGAGCACGTTTTTGAAGCTGCCCGCGTCCGTAAGCAACTCTGGTATCGAGAGTTGAAGTTGCGTTAAATATGCTCTAAGCTCCTTTTTTGGAGCCTAACGCAGCCATTCTGTGAACTCTCAATACCAGAGTTATTTAAAAGGTGCGGCCAGAAAATAGCCAGCGTTAGCTACGCGGGTTGTTACAGACAAAACTCTAAATCTAGCCGTTAGTGTTTCCCCATGCCGAATTTTACTGAGCTAATTCGGATTTATTCGGAGATACGGCAGCTATTTCGGATTCATTCGGTAGATTCGGAAGTATTTTAATTCAGAAATTCGAATCGATCCGAATCTCCGAATTTACCGAATTTTCCGAATTTCCGAATAAATCCAAAACAAATCGCACATGTCTAGTCTTAATTTGGTTTTGAAAGCTTTACAGGCTCCTCCGTTTGAGCCTATGCATTCTCTTGACATTAAATTACTTTCTTCGATAGTATTGTTCCTTTTGGCCATCTCTTCTGCTAGAAGAGTTTCTGAGTTATCTGCTCTTTCTTATGAATCTCCTTTTCTGATTTTTCATCAGGATAAGGTGGTGTTGCGGACTTCATTTCAATTTTTACCTAAGGTTGTGAATTCTAACAACATTAGTAGAGAAATTGTTGTCCCTTCATTGTGTCCTAATCCTAAGAATTCTCAGGAAAGATCTTTACATTCTTTGGATGTAGTAAGAGCTTTGAAATATTATGTTGAAGCTACTAAAGATTTTAGAAAGACTTCTAGTCTATTTGTTATCTTTTCTGGTTCCAGGAAAGGTCAGAAGGCTTCTGCCATTTCTTTGGCGTCTTGGTTAAAGTCTTTGATTCATCTTGCTTATGTGGAGTCGGGTAAGTCCCCGCCTCAAAGGATTACGGCTCATTCTACAAGGTCAGTTTCTACTTCCTGGGCTTTTAAGAATGAAGCTTCTGTTGATCAGATTTGCAAAGCAGCAACTTGGTCTTCTTTGCATACTTTTACTAAATTCTACTATTTTTATGTTTTTTCTTCTTCTGAAGCAGTTTTTGGTAGAAAAGTACTTCAGGCAGCTGTTTCAGTTTGATTCGTCTGCTTATTATTTCAGTTTTTTTCATTATAAGATTAAAACTTTTTGATTTGGGTTGTGGATTATTTTTTCAGCGGAATTGGCTGTCTTTATTTTTATCCCTCCCTCTCTAGTGACTCTTATGTGGAAGTTCCATATCTTGGGTATCTGCTATCCCATACATCACTAGCTCATGGACTCTTGCTAATTACATGAAAGAAAACATAATTTATGTAAGAACTTACCTGATAAATTCATTCATTTCATATTAGCAAGAGTCCATGAGGCCCACCCTTTTTGTGGTGGTTATGATTTTTTTGTATAAAGCACAATTATTCCAATTCCTTATTTTTTATGCTTTCGCTCCTTTCTTATCACCCCACTTCTTGGCTATTTGTTAAACTCAATTGTGGGTGTGGTGAGGGGTGTATTTATAGGCATTTTGAGGTTTGGGAAACTTTGCCCCTCCTGGTAGGAATGTATATCCCATAAGTCACTAGCTCATGGACTCTTGCTAATATGAAAGAAATGAATTTATCAGGTAAATTCTTACATAAATTATGTTTTATTATAGTGGCGGCGAGGTCCGGTCGGCAGATTAGGGGTTAATAATTGTAGTTAGGTGGCGGCGACTTTGGGGGGGTAGATTAGGGGTTAATAAATATAATGTAGGTGTCGGCAATGTTAGGGGCAGCAGATTAGGGGTTCATAAAAAAATGTTATTAGAGGGTTTGCGATGTGGGGGGCCTCGGTTTAGGGGTACATAGGTAGTTTATGGGTGTTAGTGTACTTTATAGCACAGTAGTTAAGATTTTTATGTTCCGGCGTTAGCCCATAAAGCTCTTAACTACTGACTTTTTTTGGCGGTCGGAGTCTTGTCGGTAGAGGGTCTACCGCTCACTTCTTCCAAGACTCGAAATACCAGCGTTAGGCAAAGCCCATTGAAAAGATAGAATACGCAATTGACATAATGGGATCTGCGGTAGCCTCGAGCCGCGGAATGAAAGTGAGCGATAGACCCTTTCCTGGCTGACTTTAAATACCAGTGGGCGGTAAAAAGCAGCATTAGGACCCCTTAATGCTTCTTTTGACGGCTAACACCAAACTCTAAATCTAGGCGTAAATTAATAATATTAATATTATTTAGATTTATTTAAATAATAGTTAAGTTAGGGAGTGTTAGGGTTAGACTTAGGTTTAGGGGTTAATATAGTTAATATAGGTTGCGGCGGTGTAGGGGGCTCAGATTAGGGGTTAATATAGTTAATATAGGTGGCGGTGGTGTAGGGGGCTCAGATTAGGGGTTAATATAGTTAATATAGGTGGCGGTGGTGTAGGGGGCTCAGATTAGGGGTTCAATATAGTTAATATAGGTGGCGGCGGTGTAGGGGGCTCAGATTAGGGGGTAATATAGTTAATATAGGTGGCGACGATGTAGGGGGGTCAGATTAGGGGGTAATACATATAATATAGGTGGCGGCGGTGTAGGGGGCTCAGATTAGGGGGTAATACATATAATATAGGTGGCGGCGGTGTAGGAGGGTCAGATTAGGGGGTAATACATATAATATAGGTGGCGGCAGGGTCCAGGAGCGGCGGTTTAGGGGTTAATACATTTATTGTTAGGAGTGAGAGGGGGGATTGCGGCTAGAGGGGTATAAGTGTTGGGCTATTTTTGGGAGGCGTGTTAAACAGTTACAGGATATTTTATACTTTAGTTAGTTTTTTTAGGCAGCGGCAGTTTCTAAAGTGTCGTAAGTCACTGGCGACTCCAGAAATTTGTACTTATGCTTATTTCTGGACATCGCTAGTTTGTCCGACTTACGGCACTTTAGCAACTGTCGGCGACGTATATGTGATAGCTCGATGTGCGAGGTGAAACTACGGGCGGCGCAGGTTTCCACGCTTGCGCCAAAACCTGCGCCGTATATCGGATCGCGCCCATTGAATCACCTTACTACTGAGAAGGGTGAGTGCGAGACTTTCTGAAATTTAAGAGCTAATATACAATTGCATGTTATAAAATATGCAGTTCTATTTGTTTAAAAAAAATAAACAAAGTGTATTATACATATGAAATACGTGATTATTATCAAAACGGTTTAAGTATAGATGTTCGTGCAATTGTGGTTCTGCTTATAAATGACAATGTTTACTAGTCAGAAACAACTTGGTTTTAAACAACCTGATTGCAGATATAGTGCCTGATAATTATCTAAAGTAATTTGAGACACATTTATACTCATATCTATAAAGATGTCACAAAGTAAAGTCCTTGGGGATGTATCTCACTGAACAAATAACTTTTGATGAAAAAAAGACTCTTTACTGGCTATGGAAAACATAAGAATATAAGAACTAAAACTATGGTACAAAATTGTATATCTGGATAAATATGTAAATGTCAACATTATTTCTAGAGGTCTAAGAATGAAAAAACTTCAGAGAAGCAATATACATGATGTACTACTAGTAGGACGGTAAAGGAATATATCAGAGAACATCTAATAGATATAGATACCATTCTGCCACCAACCTTAGTAGTTAGCATTTTTCATCAAACCTAGAGGGAAAGGAACCTTTTTCCTTCCAAGCCGTACTTTTTGTTTGTAAAATCAACATTTTTTTAATAAAGAAGTAAAATGTATCTTTTATTTGAACACAAAGAAACCATTGGCTCTTGAGATGCGATGTGATGTGAACTTAATATGTGGGTTATTGATTAATCAATTAAATTATAAGTGTAACCCCATTTGAAGAATAATGCAATCTTGACCACCACCTCCATAATTATGATTTCTTAGATCTAAGTTTAATAGAGTGTGGCAAAATGCAGGATCAGTTACCTGAATTCCCCTTGTATATACTATGGGCTAGATTACAAGTGAGGCACAAATGGTTTTGCGCTAGCGATATTGTCTTTTTGCAAGCAGTTTTAATTGCGCTGATATAACGAGTTGAGTGGAATCACGATTGCGCTAGTGCAATCTTGATTTACTCTTCAATCCTTACAGCAATCTCAGAGCTGTGGTTAACTGTTTCCTGAAACAAAAAAGTGTCACAAAACACATACACAATAATTACAGAGTACAGTTATACACCTAATAACACATCTAACAAAAATTATATAAAAAAAAAAATATTGCACAAAAAAGTTATAAGGGCTCAAAGATATGAGATCTCAGGTGTTAGAAGAAAAAAAAGTAGCTAAAGTACTTTAACATAGAGATACATACACATACATTGCTAAATGTGTATTTGTATGTATATACTGTAGATATGTTTAATTATGTATTTACTGTAAATAGTTCACATTCCAATGTTCTGCACAAAGCAGAATATGTTCCATGCATTTTTAAATAGATATACCTATATATACAGTATATATATATATATATATATATATATATATATATATATATATATATATATATATACTGTATACTGTATCTATATACTGTATATATATATATATATATATATATATATATAAATATATATATATATATACAGGTATACCGCGCTCATACAGCGGGTTAGGGTCCGGAGCCCTACCGCAAAGTGAAATCCGCCTAAAGGTGAAACAAGGCAGTTTTAGCTTTCTTTTTACTTGCTAGTGTGTTTAAAAACTTGAAAACATGTATGAACTAACATATATTAGGGGTGCAATAGTGCTTTGTTTAGTTTAACACTAGCACAGCACAGTATTCAGTTAGTATTCAATAAAAACTGTACCTGTAAAATAGTGAGTAAAATTTGCCAGACTACAACACTGAGACACAGATTGCACTGTAATGCTGTAAAAGGAGTGAACTGTGCATAACAAAATGGTGCCAGTCACGTTGCTCACAATCTCACAATGTGTACAGCACTGTACTGTTTCAAAATCCTTGGAGGTTGAACTTCAGCTCCACAAATCGCTGTATAAGCGAAGCGCTGTAAAGGGAAGCACTGTAAAGTGAGGTATACCTGAATCTATACCTATATATAATTTTATATATATTTATATGCATATATATATATATATATATATATATATATATGTGTGTATATATATCTATATTTGTTTTATAAACCATCAGATATATGTAGCCTAGATTACAAGTTGCGCACTGACTGGAGCGAACTTGCGATATGTTATTAAATAGTATTTAATAACATAAGGACTGGTGAGACTAGTGAGGCTGAATATGCTTGAGGGAGCCGAAAAAAAAACATATTGCAAGGTGCCGCAGTCAGTGCACGAATTGTAATCTAGCCGTGTAGAAATATTTAATTTTGAATAATGTTAATGTTGCGAAAAAGAAATATACCACGCCACTTGTAATCTAGCCCTATGTCCTTATGTGAGTGAGTGTTTTGTGGGATATTTTTAATGTTATTTTTTATTTTTCTAATCATTGTAACAGATGTTTTATTGTTGGAGTATTAATTAATAAAAGCTAGTGCTGTTTATCACACCCGCTCTTGCATTAACTGCACTAGAAGTAGTCTTTTCCCGCACATCAGGTAGCACAGTTGAAAGTAAAATGTTCTTGCACAAGCCCTAACCCAACACGTAAAAAAAGGCAAACTTTTTAACGTATTACCCTATATACTTCAATGGAGAGTGAAAAAATGGAAACAAAACCTACTTGCGCGCAAACCCAATCACATTTAAGCTCACTAACCCGACATAAAATATTAATATTTCACATTTCAATTTTCTTCACATAGCAGAATATGTTCTTTTTATTTATATATATATATATATATATATATATATATATATATATATATATATATAGAAGCATAGAATAAGCTGCAGCACTCCAAATTTCTTTTTGTGTTATTTTATTACAAGCAGTAAGACATAGGCGACGTTTCGGGCTTTCGCCCTTTCTCAAGCCAAGTGATTAAACACATAGTTAAGGCATACTTTTTATAGGCTAGAGGTGTAGAAAAAACACAGGTGCAAAACATGCCAGTGATTAAATTTTAAAGAAACAGTATTATCTGTGACATTCAATATTTTCATAGTCTTTTTATATAACATTGATACAGCAATGTAACATTTTTAAGTGCAGGAATTAAAAAACAATGTAACATATATTTATATATATTGCATTAAGTGAATACTGTGTTTTTATATATAAAAAATTATATTTTTGTGATTTTTTTTAACCAATTGTGTATATTTATTTGTTGGCGCGTTAAATATGTAAAAAACTATTATTGTTAAAATTATCTGATTTGGTTAATTAAAACCAACAAATAGTTGTTAATCATTTAAGAAGTGTTTATCTTTTTTGATGGATGTTTATAAGAGCTAGAAAACTAATAAACTGCTAAAGCTAGAGTGGACATGATTCAGATGAATTTATATAGAAAATATTATCAAGTATAATTTTTTGGCAGTTCCTGACACGGAAATAAGCTTAAAGCAGTGGGAGAGAGAAAAGAAAAAAGAAATTAATTGGGAACTGCACTCCTCTACGCTGGCAGAATATTATAAATTACGCCGAATCCCAAGAGGCCTCAGAGTGTCACTTAGACCAATACTATTTATGGATGATAAGGAATATTGCTCCACCTTTGAAAAAATCTTAAACAAATGTTCCTTTGATCTAATGATATTGACTATACAACGTATACAGAAGGAGATACAAATAAACCAACAAAAGATACAAGCACTGGAAAATAGTCTACACGATAAACTTTCCCTTTCTGATTTTACCACCTTAAAAGAGGAGATTGATAGAAAAATGGAAGAGTTTCGAAAAAACCAATGAGGAAAAGAAACGCAACAAATTTTCCAGAGATGCAGACAACTACCTGAATGGTCACATGTACAGATGGGAATCTCGTGAGACGAGAGGGTACAGAGATGACGTCAGACGCCAAAGCTGTCGCGGAAGAGATCGCTCCACACGATCAGATGCAAGCGACACATCTCGAAGTAACTCAGCGGGGACAACACCACAGTCCCAGTCTTCTTTTTCCTTACAGGCGCCAAGACAAGACGGAGGAGGAGGGGCGGCCGCAAACATCAGCAGAGTTGCAAGTCGGCCGCCGAGAGGATGCCGGATGAAACGGTAAACAATTTGGTGGTAAATATATCACAAACACCGCTTTCAGAGTGTGATATGAACTTACTTAATAGGGGCTTAGGCTTTTGCCCTAGTAATACGATCAATTTCCTGGACTTGGACATTGAATTATATAGGTTTTTTAGAAACCTTCGACTCAAAGCACATTTTTCTAGAATGTCTGAACATATTTATTCTAGCAATGTTAATAATGAAAACTGTCTTAAATTGTCTGATTATAATTTGAGTATAAAATCTGAATATATTCCACCTACTAGTTATCACCCCATAGAAACATATGTCTCATTGGTTAGTAAAGATATAGAACAACTGAAGCACAATATTAACACACATAAAGGGGTATCAATTAAATATAACTTGACAGATGGGGAAAAAAATCTTTAATGGATATAATAAATAACCCTAACATCATTATAAAGGAGGCCGACAAGGGCGGCGCAATTGTAATCATGGACAAAGTAAAATATATAGAAGAAATTAACAAACAATTAAGAGATAATGAAGTCTATGAAAAATTGGAGGAAAATCCACTTAAACAAATACAATTAGAACTTACACATATTGTTAAAAAGCTCTAGATAATAAAATTATCGATCATCAATTGCAAAAATATCTCATTAGGAAAGAATGTATCACTCCTCTTATCTATATATTACCGAAAATCCATAAAAATATTCATAACCCTCCTGGTCGCCCCATAGTTGCCAGTATTGACTCTGTCCTTTCAAATGTAGCCACTTTTTTAGATCGCATTTTCAAACCCATAGTATCTAAGTTACAATCATATATAGAGGATTCAACTGATTTCCTCAATAAATTAAATATGATCTCATATCAAACAAATGTGCATCCCATATTGGTTACATTAGACGTAAAAAATTTATACACGTGCATACCTCATTTAGGTGGAATAAAATCAGCTAGGCAAGCTCTTAGAGCAGAAAATATTTACTCTTACTTACAAATTGAATTCATTATTGAATTATTAACTCTAGTTTTGTATAACAATTATTTCCTGTTTGGTGATGTCTTTTATAGACAAAAAAGAGGCACCGCTATGGTTGCCAATATGGCGCCACCATACGCTGGCTTATACATGGGAATGTATGAGCAAAAACATATATATTCAAATGAACTTTTTAAAAAATATGCCAGCGTATGGTGATGCTATATAGACGATGTCTTTATGGTGTGGTTAGGAGATAAAGAAACTTTGAATTTATTTATTTCACAAATCAATGACAACATGGAGAATATTGAATTTACAATGCAAGATAACCATAAACAGATCAATTTTCTTGATATTACAATTTATTTAGAAAATAATACATTTAAAACAGATATTTTTGTAAAAGAAACCGATAAGAATATGCTATTGTCTTATAACAGTTGTCATCCGGAAAGTACTATTAAATCTTTGCCAAAATCACAGTATATAAGGGTAAAACGAATTGTCAGTGATAAAAAATCTTGTGATATGAGACTTCAGGAAATGAGTAAAAAAATTTACCCAAAGGGGATATCCACAGCAAATATTAGATAATGAATTAGGAAAGATCAATAATATTGAACGTAATGAATTACTAACCAAAAAAGAGAAAACATTACAAAAGGATAGAATCCCGTTTATCAGTACATATAACACTAATAGCAGACAAATAACTGGAGTCATTAAAAAACATTGGCACATTCTTAAAAATAGTTATAAAGATATTAAAGAGTTTCAAAATCCCCGTTATTGTCCTATAAACATCCTAGGAATCTGTATGACAATTTAGTCAAAACAGATATAGGTAGCAGCAAAACTAAAATGTTAACTTCAAGTAAAAAAGGCACCTTTCCATGCTACAATTGCTCACATTGTAATAGTGTTATAAGAGGAGATAAGGTGACACACCCCTATACAGGAAAACGGTATAATATAAATGGGCTATATACTTGTCAAACTGACCATGTGATATATTTATTAAAATGTCCATGTGGACTAATTTATATAGGGGAAACATGTCAGAAAATAAAGGATAGACTTACTCAACATAAATATACCATACGTAAAGGCATATTAGATTTACCAGTCTCTGCACATTTCAAAGAAAAAAATCATAATGTAAATCAATTACGCTATCAAATATTAGAACAGGTTCCAATACAAAGAAGGGGTCAGAATAGGATCAATAAATTAAAACAAAGGGAAGTTATATGGATTAATACATTAGATAGTATGTACCCTAAAGGATTGAACAAAGATTACAATCTATTTTTGTTCCTTTAACCAGTGCTTTGGATGCAATAACTTATATGTCTTTCTTTTTCTCTATCAATTTAGATCAAGATTTACATAAGAAATAAGAAACAAAGGAAGCCAATTCTACAAAAACTTATATTCTATGTATAACCAGGTTACAAATAATAATATCTAATTAAAAATTAAAAATAAAAATAAAAATTCTAGAAAAGATAGTTTTCTTTGTTAACCTTAGTTACCAGGAATAGATTGAGGATTATTAGGCTTTGTATTGATATTTTTCTATATAAATTCATCTGAATCATGTCCACTCTAGCTTTAGCAGTTTATTAGTTTTCTAGCTCTTATAAACATCCATCAAAAAAGATAAACACTTCTTAAATGATTAATAACTATTTGTTGGTTTTAATTAACCAAATCAGATAATTTTAACATTAATAGTTTTTTACATATTTAATGCACTAACAAATAAATGTACACAATTGGTTAAAAAAATATAATTTTTTATATATAAAAACACAGTATTCACTTAATGCTATATATATATAAATATATGTTACATTGTTTTTTTAATTCCTGCACTTAAAAATGTTACATTGTTGTATTAATGTTATATAAAAAGAGTATGCAAATATTGAATGTCACAGATAATACTGTTTCTTTAAAATTCAATCACTGGCATGTTTTGCACCTGTGTTTTTTCTACACCTCTAGCCTATAAAAAGTAGGCCTTAACTATGAGTTTAATCACTTGGCTTGAGAAATGGCGAAAGCCCGAAACGTCGCCTATGTCTTACTGCTTGTAATAAAATAACACAAAAAGAAATTTGGAGTGCTGCAGCTTATTCTATGCTTCTATATTTATCTGTCTGGGTGGGACAGAGGCAGCTTGCACCCAGCAACTAAGGGAGAAACTGGTGCTGGACTTTACCTGTTTTATATATATATATATATATATATATATATATATATATATATATACATATATATATATATATATATGTATGTATATATATGATGTTTTTTTGGTAAAAAAAATAATAATAATAATATATATATATATATATACAGTACTGTATATATATATGAATGATTATATATAGGTATAGATATAAACAGATATATTTAGGAATATCTATTTAAAAATTCTTAGAACATATTCCTCTATGTGAAGAACATTGGAATGCTAAATATTTACAATACATACACAGTTAAACGCTTTATTAAATATGAATATTGCATAAATATGATTTTACATGTTTTCAGCTATTATATTCAGGGCTTGTCTATATATGTATACATATGTATTTATTTGATTATATGTCTGTAAATACATATATACACATATAAATACATAAATACATATATTTACACACACATATATACACTGTGTGGCCACTTTTTTTAGTAACAGCACTACCGTGCACACAAATGGTTTGTTCCACTACGTTGCCCATCATGGGGCCACGGTTCTGGTATAAATACAGAAGAACCACATTCAGTTAAGCGTACAAACAGCTAGAATGGGGAAGAGCAGTGATCTAATGGACTTTGAATGTGGCATTATAGTATGGGAAAGACGTGCTGGACAAAGCGTATCTGAAACGGCAGTACTCCTGAACTTTTCACGTACCATAGTTTCAAGGATGTATCGAGCAATGAACAAAAAATATCCAGCCAGCGGCAGTCCTGTGGAAGAAAAATGCTCGCTGATGAGAATGGTCAGAGGACACAATTTTGTGAATCACATCATAATTCAACCTTGGTGTGGAGAAAAACATTTTGAAATGCACCACTAGGCGCACCTTGTCACAGATGGGCTACCAAAGCCTGCGGCCATGTCGGGGGCCGTTGTTATAAGAGAAGAATAAGAGAATAAGAGAACACGCCTTCTGTGGGCACAACAACACCAGCACTGGATCATCGAAAACTTGAAAAAGGTTGCTTGGTCTGACGAGTCAAAGTTCTTAGTGCGTGATATTAATGGCAAGCTCCAAATTTGGTGAAAACAGCATGAATCCATGGAACTGTCATGTCTGATGAAAACTGTGCAAGGTGGTTGGGGCGGAGTTATGGTGTGGGGAATGTTTTCCTGTCACACGTTGGGTCCACCCTAGATTAATGTCTGAATGCCACAATGTACATAACTATCATTGCTGACTAAGTGTATCCATTCATGTTGACAGTTTATCCTCAGGCAGATGGTTACTTCCAGCAGGATAATGCGCCGGTGCAGAAAGCCTGCATTACTATGGGATGGTTCCTGGAAAATAACAATTCATTTTCTTTGCTGCAGTGGCCTGCTCAGTCGCCGGACCTCAAATCTATTGAACATGTTTAGGATGAGCTGGAAAGGGCTATTTGCTGCAGGTTTGCACTTCCATTGAATCTCCAGGAGTTGCGAGATTCACTACTGTCTTCATGGTACACAATATCTCCACAACAATATCAGCATCTTGTTGAATCCATACCTAGACGAATTCAGGCAGTTTTGAAGGCTAAAGAAAGCTCAACAGTAATAAAGTGGCTGCACAGTGTGTGTGTATATATATATATATATATATATATATATACATATATATATATATATATATATATTTATTTATATATACATACATATGCTGACTGATACGTCATTTCCAGTTTTGTGAGTTTACGGCAAATACCGTATCCCTACCTTAAACTAAAGAGTAATATAGCATCAGCTGTGTAAAGAGGGAGATAGCCCTTTTGATTGGCTAACAGGCTTTAAGGCGTTAATTCAAACTGACGTTCAAAATATGATGTAGAACTAGTACAATGATAAGCATGAAAAGCGTTAGATGACATAGTTTATTAGATCCAAGTGTCTTTTAATGTTTTTAACTATGTAACAAAAAACCTTTTCACATTTTAATATTTTCATTTATTTTTTGTTCTGTGACATAGAATGTGAGCACACACAAAAATGTGGTAAAACGCTAGATATCCTCCCTGTTTGTGTCTTATAAACAAACACATGTAAATATATTAAAAAAAAAATTCACACACACACTCGCATATATGCAGAGTACACATTTTTCATTACAATAATTGTTGAAAAAGGTGTTTCAAAGGGATATGGTATATGAGAAGGTGTTGGCTTGGGAAGTGCTCAAAGATTTGTAGTGTCAGTGCAACTTTTGCTTTCGCTCGAGCGCTAACATATTACATTGAACATTACTCAATAGCTCCACTTGTAACCTAGTATAAACATTTTGGTATACACACCTTTACAGGGAGTGCAGAATTATTAGGCAAATGATTATTTTGACCACATCATCCTCTTTATGCTACACACCTTTACAGGGAGTGCAGAATGTGCCCAAAAGCACAAGGTGTGCAATACTCAGAGACATGGCCAAGGTAAGAAAGGCTGAAAGACGACCACCACTGAACAAGACACACAAGCTGAAACGTCAAGACTGGGCCAAGAAATATCTCAAGACTGATTTTTCTAAGGTTTTATGGACTGATGAAATGAGAGTGAGTCTTGATGGGCCAGATGGATGGGCCCGTGGCTGGATTGGTAAAGGGCAGAGAGCTCCAGTCCGACTCAGACGCCAGCAAGGTGGAGGTGGAGTACTGGTTTGGGCTGGTATCATCAAAGCTTGTGGGGCCTTTTCGGGTTGAGGATGGAGTCAAGCTCAACTCCCAGTCCTACTGCCAGTTTCTGGAAGACACCTTCTTCAAGCAGTGGTACAGGAAGAAGTCTGCATCCTTCAAGAAAAACATGATTTTCATGCAGGACAATGCTCCATCACACGCGTCCAAATACTCCACAGCGTGGCTGGCAAGAAAGGGTATAAAAGAAGAAAATCTAATGACATGGCCTCCTTGTTCACCTGATCTGAACCCCATTGAGAACTTGTGGTCCATCATCAAATGTGAGATTTACAAGGAGGGAAAACAGTACACCTCTCTGAACAGTGTCTGGGAGTCTGTGGTTGCTGCTGCACGCAATGTTGATGGTGAACAGATCAAAACACTGACAGAATCCATGGATGGCAGGCTTGTGAGTGTCCTTGCAAAGAAAGGTGGCTATATTGGTCACTGATTTGTTTTTGTTTTGTTTTTGAATGTCAGAAATGTATATTTGTGAATGTTGAGATGTTATATTGGTTTCACTGGTAAAAATAAATAATTGAAATGGGTATATATTTGTTTTTTGTTAAGTTGCCTAATAATTATGCACAGTAATAGTCATCTGCACACACAGATATCCCCCTAAAATAGCTATAACTAAAAACAAACTAAAAACTACTTCCAAAACTATTCAGCTTTGATATTAATGAGTTTTTTGGGTTCATTGAGAACATGGTTGTTGTTCAATAATAAAATTAATCCTCAAAAATATAACTTGCCTAATAATTCTGCACTCCCTGTATAAGAAACAACTGATAATTCATACCTAGCAAGTTCAGATTTGTCCTGTAATGTTTAGAATGCTAAACAGCTACACTATATAAACTATAGTAAAATGTTTTTATAGAATACCTCCCAGATCTATTTAAATACAATTGAACTCATGGTCTGGAATGCTTGTTACAAGTTCAATAATGTATACACTATCATGAGTTTGGACTTAGTGTGTATGGAGGCTCATCCCCAATAAAAACTCACTATTGGCCAATCTCTTTTATTTATTTTTTTTAGAAATAAACTAAGCAGCCAAGCAGGGGGGTGGAGATATACAGTTTTAAAGAATTAAAAATCATATAATATATACAGTATCTCACAAAAGTGAGTATACCCCTCACATTTTTGTAAATATTTTATTATATCTTTTCATGTGACAACACTGAAGAAATGACACTTTGCTACAATGTAAAGTAGTTACTGTACAGCCTGTATAACAGTGTAAATTTGCTGTCCCCTCAAAATAACTCAACACACAGCCATTAATGTCTAAACCGTTGGCAACAAAATTGAGTACACCCATAAGTGGAAATGTCCAAATTGGGCCCAAAGTGTCAATATTTTGTGTGGCCACCATTATTTTCCAGCACTGCCTTAACCCTCTTGGGCATGGAGTTCACCAGAGCTTCACAGTTTGCAACTGGAGTCCTCTTCCACTCCTCCTTGACGACATCACAAAGCTGATGAATGTTAGAGACCTTGCGCTCCCCCACCTTCCGTTTGAGGATGCCCCACAGATGCTCAATAGAGTTAAGGTCTGGAGACATGCTTGGCCAGTCCATCACCTTTACCCTCAGGTTCTTTAGCAAGGCAGTGGTCGTCTTGGAGGTTTGTTTGAGGTCGTTATCATGTTGGAATACTGCCCTGCAGTACTCCTCATCTGGTTGCCACCACACACGCTTGACACCATCTGAACCAAATAAGTTTATCTTGGTCTCATTGCACCACAGGACATGGTTCCAGTAATCCATGTCCTTAGTATGCTTGTCTTCAGCAAACTGTTTGCAGGCTTTCTTGTGCATCATCTTTAGAAGAGGCTTCCTTCTGGGATGACAGCCATGCATACCAATTTGATGCAGTGTGCAGCGTATGGTCAGAGCACTGACAGGCTGACCCCCCCCACCCCTTCAACCTCTGCAGCAATGCCTGTAGCACTCATACGTCTATTTCCCAAAGACAACCTCTGGATATTACGCTGAGCACGTGCACTAAACTTCTTTGGTCGACCATGGCGAGGCCTGTTCTGAGTGGAACCAGTTCTGTTAAACCGTTATATGGTCTTGCTCACCGTGCTGCAGCTCAGTTTCAGGGTCTTGACAATCTTCTTATAGCCTAGGCCATCTTTATATAGAGCAACAATTCTTTTTTTTCAGATCCTCAGAGAGTTCTTTGCCATGAGGTGCCAAGTTGAACTTCCAGTGACCAGTATGAGACTGTGAGAGCGATAAAACCAAATTTAACACACCTGCTCCCCATTCACACCTGAGACCTTGTAACACTAACGAGTCACATGACACCGGGGAGGGAAAATCGCTAACTGGGATCAATTTGGACATTTCCCCTTAGGGGTATACTCACTTTTGTTGCCAATGGTTTAGACATTAATGGCTGTGTGTTAAGTTATTTTGAGGGGAAAGCAAATTTACACTGTTATACAGGCTGTACACTCACTACTTTACATTGTAGCAAAGTGTCATTTCTTCAGTGTTGTCACATTAAAAGATATAATAAAATATTTACAAAAATGTGAAGGGTGTACTCACTTTTGTGAGATACTATACATATATATATATATATATATATATATATATATATATATATATACATATATATATCTTACACAACCTTAGCACTCCCTGCAAGTTAACAATGGCCGGTGCAGAGTCTCCAAACACACTCTAAAGAAATAACTTGCACCTAGTTTCTTCAATAAGGATGTTACCACTTTATTCACATATTGTATTGTGGTACACTTCACACCCAAAAACATCCAACGTTTCGGTTGGATGTTTTTGGGTGTAAAGTATACCACAATATGTGAATAAAGTGGCAACATCCTTATTGAAGAAACCGGGTGCAAGTTATTTCTTTGGAGTATAATATATATAGTTTTTAACTCCTCCTAAGGAGATACTATTAAGAGTGGGTGTGAACGCAGCACATAACACATCTAATAGCTTGCTTTCCAGTTAACCACACATCTCCCTATCCTTCCCCCAATTAAGTGTACTCACCTGTTACATGATTTGGGCCATATTACAACCAATAATAAGTTAGGTCAGCCTATTTAAAGCTGCATGTTAGAAGTGGGCATTATGCAGTCTATGAGTAAGGCTCTATAGGAGCTGAAACGCGTCAGACATAGCCCACTATCTGTGCACCTAACAGCCCTTATCCATCCGGCCATGTTACCATCAATGCCTGCAAGCCACTATTTCACAAGCTAACACTTTATAGACATTTGCAGAGCCGCTGTGTGCATGCTTTTATATGCTATTTTCTTCAATAAATGAACCTGTTTTGAGAATTCTGTCCGGACACCTGTGTGTTTTTATATATATATATATATATATATATATATATATATATATATATATATATATATATATACACATATATACTGTATATATATTTATTTATTTATTTGTTTTTTTTTTTATTTTAGGTGTTTTACATAGAAACTCAAAGTCGACATTTTGTGACAGTTCACGCCAAAATGGTACCGGGCCTTTAAAAACACTAGAAAAAAAATCTTGATTAAACACAATCATTGTAAAAGTTGTCAAATGCCTATATAGTGATAGAAAAAAAGTGCAGAGTCTGGCCCTCCACATAACCTAATAGATGCATTTAGATGTGTTAACTCTGAAACCTGTGAATATGTGATTTCCTGTAAAAACACAATTTTATTAACGGCTGTACTGTAAGATACAATCAAGACAGTGCGAGTGAGAAATATCATATATAAAATATATATATGCCATTTGTAAATGTAGTTGTCCTAAAGTGAATTTTCCTGCAGATCCCCATAGCTGTACATGACATCACATAGTCTACACAATTACATATGTAATTGCGTACCCTCTTGACTGTATACAGCCTCTTCAATAGGGATAAATGGAGGTTTAATAAATCAATACCACTTACCTCTAGAATGTCTCCAGGGGCCATTTCAGAGTGTTTACCATAAGTGCAATGTAAAAGAGTGCCTTGAGGTGCTGAATTCGATAAGCCAAAAATAGTTTTGAAATGTAGTTAAAAAGTGAGCTAAAACAGTATTGTTAACTCAAAGCAGTTTTCTGCTCCATCATGTAGATAGGGCTTTTTTCAAGTGACCAATAACCTGTTTGCGAGTGCAGGAATTAGACAAAATTATGCTATTGTAATTGTGCAGATCGAAAATTAGTCTTTTGAGGCTGATCGAGGGCAAGGTAAACTAAAGGGGCATTGTACTCTAAGCTTTTCTCCCCTTTAATGTGTTCCCATAGTTTATTTTATCTGCTGGAGTGTATTGAATTATTTGCAAACATACCCTTTACCTTTATTTTGTTGTTTGAAATAGATGTTTTTGCTGTACACAAATATATAAAAAAAAACATTTTTTCTGTCATAAGTCAATTTGTATGGATATGTCCTTTGTAACAAAAGGTGATGGTTTTAATGAGCAAAAATAGTTATTTCAAATACAAAAAATAAACACAAAGGGGCCTATATATCAAAGCGTCAACTGAAAATACTCTGGAATTACGAGTCGTAATTGTCGCGAGATTGATCCACCATAGTTAACAAAGCGTCAAGATCAGCAAATGTTAAAATTTGTGGTGTAAAATATATTCCCGCGTTCTCAATCCGACACAGATCGATGCGAGTTGAAAACCGTGGTATTCAAGCGGAACTCATTCGCCCTCTTATTCGACACTATTTGAAGCTCTTACAAAGTTATCAAAAATTCTACATTTATGCTTGCGTCTTTTCTGACTCAGTGTACCTAGTTTTCAATCCGCCACCCTTGAGGTCCCGGATGCCATATAAGTCAATGGGAGTCTGAAAACACAGAAAGCTTATGTTCGATGCTACAAGAGAATGAAGTATATTACATAATAAAAGTAAATGAGAAACTTCATTAAAATTGTATACCCTTTCTAAATCAAACAATAGTATTGCTACACATTTGGTGCACTAGTAGATATATGGATAAAAATGTAAAACACATTACTACTTATGGATTATGCTACAAATTTGTCTCTCATTACAAAGCAAGGGGGCAATATTATTTCTACATATTTGGTGCAAAGTTTTGCCCCAAATTTGTTGCACTAATAGAGATAAAAATGAAATAAATACACAACGTAATATAGCTAACTTCCTTTTAATTTTCTGTGAAAAATCTATGTGCACTATGTTTAAGCCATGCAAGTCCCACTCTCCACTTCACGCCATATTTGACTCAACACTTTTCACACCAATTAAGCCATACACTAGTGAATTTTTCCACCACTTTTGATTGGAATATGCATAATCACATGATTTATGACATCTGCCAATCAGATTCAAATACACATAAACTATCACTAACAAATCAAATTGCTTGATACTTGTGTCATTGATCACTTATCAGAACTTGTAAGTGCCATTTGTTACATTGTGTGTTATACTTTGAAAGTATGTATATGTGAAATTAGTATTAAAGATACACATTGATGCTGACATTAGGACACACAGTGCAATATTTTAGACAAGGATTTTAAAATTCGAATTGATCTTTGATTCAATAGAATCTTAAGCTGATAGCTCAAATGGATAGCCCACCTAACCTTAAACTGTCATGATTCAGATACAGCAGAAATTAAAATCACCTCTTTACTGGCATGCTATTTTCATTGTATTTCTTCCTTCTCTTGAATTTCTTTTTCAGTTAGAAATGTCATCTTATATGCCAGCCCATTTTATAACACCTGTGTAGGGGTGGGTTTTAAAAATAGATTGCAATCAGGAGGGTTTAGACAGGTGCATAGAGAAAACTGGCCCAGCTCTTAAAGGGACAGGAAACCCCAAAATATTCTTTTTTATGATTTGGAAAGAATATACAATTTTAAACAACTTTCCAATCTACTTCTATTATCAAATTTGCTTCATTCTCTTGTTATCCTTTGCTGAAGGAACAGCATTGCACTACTGGCAGCTAGCTGAGCACATCTATTTAGTAAATCACAAGCGACAAATGTGTGCAGACACCAAATAGCAGCTAGCTCCCACTAGTATAGGATATGTGTGTATTCTTTTACAACATGGGATACCAAGAGAACAAAGCACATTTGAAAATAGAAGTGAATTTTATAGTGTTTTAAAATTACATGCTCTATCTGAATCATGCATCTTAAATTTTTACTTTCCTATCCCTTTAAAATATACATTGATTGCAAATAAATACATATGAAACTCTGATTACATGTTATATTCGCAATTATTCCTGCTCAGAATAATAATACATTTACAGTATATACATATAGTGGTATAAATAAACACAGAGATATAACAGACAACATTGTTTAGAACAAAAAAAGGATCTTAGGGACATGTAAATATATTTGCAAAAGATTTCTGACTTAACAGTACACCCACACACATATATACATATATATATATATATATATATATATATATATATATATATATATATATATATATATATATATGTATATATATGTATATTTATATGTATATATATGTATGTATATATATATATATATATATATATATAATGTGCAAGGATATATGTACAAATTCTAGCATTAATAATAATAATAAAAAAAATATGACTCCTAGAAATACAAATACACGTTAATTTTTTTTTTTATTTGAAAGTATCATATAACAAAATCAATATAATAATAACTTTCTATGAGATATTGTTTGTTGAGGTGTAAATCAATCTATTTCTTGTACATTAACAGTTGAAAAATAAAAGATTAGCTTTAGAGAAATGTGCTTGTTCATGTACAGTAATAAAATGGTATAAAGTTGGGAAAAACCCGTAAAACTGCAACATCGATGACGCTTAGTTAACACTAGTCCGATGCTCTTCACACCGTACGTGACGCTCATGTTTTTGACGGCTTTGTTGATAAATAAGGAGAACATATTCAGGCAGCGATGTCTGGCGAGCATATTGATGCCGGCGAATGCAACATAGTTGACGCTTTGATAAATAGGCCCCAAAGGATCAATTTCCATACATTGAATACTAAACAGTAGGTATAACAAGTCATTGGAATACATTAAGGAGAAACACATTTTATAATACAGTTTCCTTGAAATGTTTACCTCTAAACCCAGTGATAAAGTGACACCACATGACAAATAGTTACATTGTATAAAATACCAATTTTATTGCATAATTTTCTACTAAGTTGGTGAATTACTGCTGTATACAGAGTAACCGAGCAAACGTAATGATGTCAATGGAAGCCACCATCAGACCGATTACCTCCATACATTGAGCCACTGATGGCTGTGTAGAGGACTGAAGGACAAAACAACAGTCAAAAATCTTTCTTTTTCTGACCTCCGGCAGACAAATCTTCATTAACAGGGAGTCTATTATGGTCCCCAAAAATACGACCCTTGTAGCTGGAACCAGAGAACTTTTTTCCCGATTCACCTTACATCCGTGGGATTGAAGAAAATACAATAAGATCTCTGTATGAGATTCTGCTTGTTGAAAAGATGGCGCCTGAACTAGAATGTTGTCCATATAAGGTGCCACTGCAATGCCCTGAGATCAAAGCACAGCTAAAAGAGCCCCCAGAACCTTTGAAAAAATTCTGGGAGCTGTGGCAAGGCCGAATGGAAGGGCCATGAACTGGAAATGATTGTCCAAAAAGGCGAATCTCAGAAACTTGTGATGGTCCCTGTGAATGGGAACATGAAGGTATGCATCCTTTAAGTCTATGGTTGTCATGAACTGACCCTCTTGTACCAAGGGAAGAATGGAGCATATAGTCTCCATCTTGAAGGATGGCACTCTTAGAAACTTGTTTAAACATTTTAGATCTAGGATTGGTCGAAAAGTTCCCTCCTTTTTGGGAGCTATAAACAGATTCAAGTAAAATCCCAGACCCCTTTCCTGAAAGGGAACTGGAACTATTACCCCCAGGGCAGCAAGGTCCTTGACACAATGTAAGAACACCACTCTTTATCTGGTCTACAGATAATCTGGAGAGGAGAAACGTGCCTCTTGGAGGAAAAGATTTGAAGTCTATCTTGTATCCCTGGGAGACAATGTCCACCGCCCAGGGATCTGATACATCTCTTATCCAAGTCTGGGAAAAAAGAGAGAGTCTTTCCCCTACAAGATCTGCTCCCAGGGGAGGGGGGGGGGGGGACAACCCTTCATGCTGACTTGGAATCAGCTGAAGGCTTTTTAGATTGCTTTTCCTTATTCCAGGACTGGTTGGGCTTCCAGGAAGGCTTGACTTGATCTTGCTTGGAGGAAGGGGAGGAAGACTTGCCTTTAAAGTTACGAAAGGAAGTCAAAAATCTTTTTCTGACCTCCGGCAGAAAAATCTTCATTAACAGGGAGTCTATTATGGTCCCCAAAAATACGACCCTTGTAGCTGGAACCAGAGAACTTTTTTCCCGATTCACCTTACATCCGTGGGATCGAAGAAAAGACAATACGATCTCTGTATGAGATTCTGCTTATTGAAAAGATGGCGCCTGAACTAGAATGTTGTCCAGATAAGGTGCTACTGCAATGCCCCAAGATCGAAGCACAGCTAAAAGAGCCCCCAGAACCTTTGAAAAAATTCTGGTAGCTGTGGCAAGGCCGAATGGAAGGGCAACGAACTGGAAATGATTGTCCAAAAAGGCAAATTTCAGAAACTTGTGATGGTCCCTGTGAATGGAAACATGAAGGTATGCATCCTTTAGGTCTATGGTTGTCATGAACTGACCTTCCTGTACCAAGGGAAGAATGGAGTGTATAGTCTCCATCTTGAAGGATGGCACTCTGAGAAACTTGTTTAAACATTTTAGATCTAGGATTGGTCGAAAAGTTCCTCCTTTTTGGGAACTATGATTATGAACAGATTCAAGTAAAATCCCAGACCCCTTTCCTGAAACGGAACTGGAACTATTACCCCAGGGCGGCAAGGTCCTTGACACAATGTAAGAACACCACTCTTTTTATCTGGTCTACAGATAATCTGGAGAGGAGAAACCTGCCTCTGGGAGGAAAAGACTTGAAGTCTATTTTGTATCCCTGGGAGACAATGTCCACCGCCCAGGGATCCAGTTCATCTCTTATCCAAGCCTGGGAAAAAAGAGAGAGTCTGCCCCCTACAAGATCTGCTCCCGGGGGAGGGGGGGGGCAACCCTTCATGCTGACTTGGAATCAGCTGAAGGCTTTTTAGATTGCTTTCCCTTATTCCAGGACTGGTTGGGCTTCCAGGAAGGCTTGACTTGATCTTCCTTGGAGGAAGGGGAGGAAGACTTACCTTTAAAGTTATGAAAGGAACAAAAATTACTCTGACGTCCCTTCTGCTTATTCTTTTTATCTTGAGGAAGAAAAGAACCCTTCCCTCCAGTAATATCTGAGATAATTTCTGCCAAACCAGGTCTAAAGAAAGTCTTAGCCTTGTAAGGAATAGCCATGAGCTTAGATTTAGATGAAACATCCACAGACCAGGACTTCAACCACAAAACCAGAAATTTTGGCTCCCAGTTAAATAACCTGTAGGAAAGCATCTGTAATGAAGGAATTGGCTAACTTGAGAGCCTTAATCCTGTCCTGGATCTCATCGGGTATCCGTCTGAAGAGAATTTGACAACACATCAAACCAGTAAGCAGCAGCCCTGGTAACAGTGGCGATACACACCACAGGTTGCCATTGTAGACCCTGGTGGACATACTTTTTTAGTAAATCCTCCAATTTTTTATCCATTGGATCTTTAAAAGAACAACTATCCTTTATGGGAATAGTAGTCATCTTGGCTAAAGTGGAGCCTTCTACCTTAGGAACCGACTGCCACGACTCCTTAATAGAATCCGCTATAGGAAACATCTTCTTAAAAATAGAAGATGGAGAAAAGGGAATACCAGGTCTTTCTCATTCTCGAGCAATAATCTCCGAAGCACAGTCAGGAACAGGAAAAACCTCCACCGCAGAGGGAACATCAAAGTATTTGTTCAATTTACTAGACTTTTTAAGATTGACTACGATAGTTGTTTCGGAGTCGTCCAAAGTAGCCAAAACCTCCTTAAGTGATAAGTGAAGGTGTTCTAGCTTAAATCTGAAGGATACCACTTCAGCATCAGAAGAAGGAATTACACTGTCTGAGTCTGACATTTCCCCCTCAGATGCTACCGACATGTCTTCTTCCTCAGGCCTATGGGAAGGGACACTCTGGATAGCCCGAACTTGATCAGAAACCTTACTAACTGTTTCCTTATATTTCCTTTTATGCCTTCCCTGCAACTTTTGGAAAGCTGACAGGGCCTCAGATACCGCAAGGGATACCTAGGAAACAATGTCTTGTAGAGAAAATCCTACAGGATTTCAAGAGGAAACACAGAGCACTGTATGTGGAGACTGAAAAAGTTGGGACGCTTGAGGAGAAAGCTGAGGCATATCTGCAACAGGAGACACCTGAACAGCATTTGCCTGGGATAATGGTGGCTCATGCTCAAATATTTTATCTCTATAACTTAAAGTTCTCTCATTGCATGAGGAACAAAAAGGAACTGGGGGTTCCACCTGAGCATCAAAACATAACTGACAAGCAGCAAATTCGCCTAGGATAATGGTTTGAAAAGCCTCTTGATCCATCTTATGTAATAAATAAGGATAAAGTGTAACAATTCTTTATTTGAAAATAAAAAATAAATGTGTACTGTGTCTTTAAATAGAAATATGTGTTGGCGCAACAAACCAAATAGACCTCAGGCTACCTATATACCTCAGTAGCTTTACTGATGTGCCTACCTGTCCTGCAGCTCACAGAGTGACTTCCCACACAGAAGTAACAATCCCCTTTTTCAAATACAGCAGTTACAGAGCCCTAACTGCTGAAAAAAATGGCTTACAACAGTAATCTCCATGACCAAAAGTTAAAGTATAAAAACTACTATAACACACTGAGCCACCATAAATCACCTCACAGTCTCAATGCCCAAACTGCCTAAAAGAAACCCCAAACATAAAGGTTTAATAAAGTCCCATATTAAATAAGACATCTTTTAGCTGTAACAAGTGCCAGCAATCTCCTTGCAAAAGAAAAAAATTAAAATGGCACTTACCTAAAAGTGCTGTCCGGCAGCAGGACAGCTCACCTGGTTTGAGAGGGTGCAGCACCTCACATGGACCTGTGAAGAGAGAAAAACTGAGTAGACCTACTCAGGTTTTCTAGTTAGGGCAGCAGATTCTTGAGAAAATGCAGTGAGGATTGTACCTCACATTTCTCAAGTGCTCAAAAGCCAGCACTGCCCTACTGAAGAGACTGATGTGGACTAGGCTAGACACCAGAAAGTAACAGAGTAAGCTTAGTCTGCAAAAAAAAAAAAAAAAATCTTGATTGAAGAAAACTTCTCATCAGACACCTAAACTTCACCTCCTCCTTGCACTACAGGCAAAGAGAATGACTAGGGAATTGTGGGTAGGGGAGTGATATTTAACAGCTTTGCTGTGGTGCTCTTTGCCACCTCCTGCTGGCCAGGAGTTATATTCCTTCCCAACAGTAATTGATGATGATCCGTGGACTCACCATGTCATTAGAAAGAAACCATGTTTATAACACCAGGGTATAATTTCAAATCTTGCAATAAGTCTAATTTGTTACAAGCTTTCAACCTGAATCAAAATCTCTAATACCTTGTCAGGAAACTTTCTTTGCTTAAGGATTAAACTTTCGTTCTCCAAACCATTAAACCGAGAGGCCTGAGATCTTGATAAAGAAAAAGGGAACCTTGAAAATGAAGATTAAGACAAAAAGGAAGAGACCAAGGGGTAGATTTATTAAGTGTCATAATCCGCTAGCCCGCAATCGCTAAATGCTGACAGCATATGTTGTCGACATTTTTTAACATTGCACAAGCATTTCTGGTGAACGTTTCTGTGTAACACCGCCCCCTGCACATTCACAGTAAATCGGCCACTAGCAGGGGTTGTCAATAATCCCGATTGTATCCAATCGGCATGATTGCTGTCCGCCACCTCAGAGGTGGTGAATGAGTTAAGGAGCAGCGGCATTATTTCCGCTGCTTCTTAACTTTTGTTTCCGGACAGCCCATACGCTAGCGTGGAAACAGCTGCACCCACAGCTAGTTAAATATACCCCCAAGAAGGAAGAAAGTGCATCTGAACTAGATCTGCATACTATGTAGTGCGTGGCCAAGCTGGTGCATTCAGAAATACTGATGAACTCTCCTGCTTGATCCCAACTATGACTCTGGAAAGTAGAGCAGTTGGGGGAAAATGTAAGCAAGGTAAAAACAATTAATAACTTTTATAACATCCACAAACTCAGCTTGAGGATTCCTGGATCTGGAAAAGTTTCTAGGCAGTTTGTGGTTAAACCTCTTAAGGACATATGACGGAATTTTTCCGTCATAAAACAATTGAGCAAACTGAAAGCTGTGTCTTTAAAGGGTTAAATAAAAGGTTATAAGGTCTATTACTGTAAGACCCCATTGTTCCACAATCTGGTCGAAAACATCTTGGCTAACTCCCAAAGATTTTTCTGACATTACCCAGTACTTCATGCTCCCCTCTCTTCTATTCCTGTCTCTGTGATGTGAAAAAAGGTCTTAAGTAGGTCTGAGAACCATTTTTAAAGGGACAGTAAATTCAAAATTAAATTCAAATAATTCAGCTAGGGCATGCAATTTTAAACAATTTTTCAATTTACTTTTATCATCAAATTTGCTTTGTTCTCTTGGTATTCTTTGTTGGCTAAACCTAGGTAGATTCATAAGCTGTTTTCTAAGCCCTTGAAGGCTGCCTCTTATCTCAGTGCATTTTTTTAGCTTTTCACAGCTAGTTAGTGTTAGTTCATGTGTGCCATATAGATAATATTGCACTCACTCCTGTGGAGTTATGTATATGTACGGAGTCAGCACAAATTGGTTAAAATACGTTTGTAAAAAAAAAAGTTTGTAAAAAACACTGAAATAAGGGGGCAGTCTGCAGAGGCTTAGATACAAGGTAATCACAGAGGTAAAAAGTATATTAATATAACAGTGTTGGTTATGCAAAAATGGGTAATAGATAGAAAAGGGATTATCTATATTTTTAATTAATAAAAAAATTCAAGTAGACTGTCCCTTTAATGAAGAATCTGGAGCCCCTCTATTCTTCATCTTCCTTGTGTGGAGAAAAAAATAAGACTGGGATACCACAGAGGTGAGATGGATTAAAAGTTCTTGGAATGTGGGGAATCTGCCTCCTCTTAGTGACCAGGAGTAGAATTTCCAGGAGTAGTGGCTTGTGGACTCTCACCACCTGAAAAACATTTAGTATTCTAAATCCATTGTAAATCCTTTTTTAAAGGAGCATGTAACCTATATATTAAATTACTTTAAAGTGATAGAGCATATCTGTAAAAAGCTGACTAATAAATATAATATGAACATCTGTATGTAATATTGGAAGACAGTTCATCTCAAAGTTTATTCAGCTCACCAGAGTAAGTGCTCTGTAAAAAGTTATCAGCTACTCTTTTAACTCTCATCTGCATGGAAAAAAAAGCCAAGTATCATCATCAGCACTGAGTTCACACTTTGCTTTACTTTGATTGTAAATTCTAAGTAATTAATTAAATAAAAAAAAAAAAAAATTTGCCTTTCTCACTTCATTGTTTTCTTAAAATTTGATTATGGCCCTTATATAAATGCCATAAACAATATGTACTATGTAATTTACTTTAGCCATACATATTTTATAATTGTAGTCCACTTTTATGGCAAATCATACTATTTAATGTTTAAAATACTACGTATCATTTTACAGTTCATTTTTATAAAATAATTATTTAAGCCATCAGTTGGCTAGTGTTAAAGTATGCAGTTTCAGCTGATCTTTATTTCCTTCCCATTAATGGATTCATTAGAGGAAAATCCCTTGAGTAGCACTAAAAGGTTTATAATGACATAATTATAGTCCAACACTTTAGAAGTAAACACATTAATTAGCCAATGAATATTAATATGCTGTAAGGATTCTTAAAATATAGAATTGCAAATCATCTTTGGATAAATCATTTTTAACCTGAAAATGTATGTAAATTAAAACTATAATGTAAATAACAATTTAAATTTTTTTTTTTTTTTTTTTTTTTTTTTAAAGATACAATTTTGTTAAAGGATGATTAATTTAAAAGGTTATGTGCCTTTATACCTCATTTCCTTGGAGGCTTGCCTTAGGAATTGCATTCTTAAATAGTAAATCTGCAATGGATGTAATATTAGATTTTTATAGACAACATGAGGAAGTACATTAATTTGAGAAGTAAATGACTGTAGAATAAATATAATCAAACTTTTAACAGACTTTTTTAATGAAATGTGCTTAACAGTAGTTATACATTTTTTATACAATCAGAACATTTTATTATATCTATTAACAAATAAATTAATACATTGGGTTTTGTATCTTAATTTTTCATTGTTTGGTTCATTTTTACTTGTCTTATATTATTAAAAAACTAATTTTTAAATAAAGAGATGTAATTATTAGATTATAAAATCTCTTATAACTAAAGAATGTTAAAACAGTGTGTATTAAATATTAAACTAGACTGATCAACTGACTCTGAATAGGATATGCATAGGAATAAATAAAGTTATACTAAATTGAAACCAGGGCACTACTACTGGTAATAAAAAGGACCAGCTAGATTTCAAGTTGAGCGGTAATTATGGCCTCAGCTCGATTGTTAACATTGCTAGAAGTTAACTTTTCGTGCACGTTGGGTAATGCTGGTATTACAAGTTGAAGGTAACATGCGCTTGCATTAAACCAGATGCATGTAAAAAGTTAACCAGAGGATATTGCGTTTGTGATATCATATTCACCCCATTGAATTCAAAGGAGCAGCAATGTTACAAAAAAACACCTATACTCACGTTGACCCCCATCGCAGTAAGCCCCCTACTCTAATAACCCCAAACTGCCATATCCCCCAACTTTTTTAACCTCAGTACACTATTATCCCCTAAACTGACACATCCCCCATCTCAAACTACCCCGCTACACTATTAAACCCTAAACCATTACATACCCCACTACAAACTACCCCACTACACTATTAACCCCTAATCCACCACATCCCTCATTGCAACCTTATTAACCCCATAATCTGCCACATTTCCCAACGCAAACTACTCCGCTACACTATTAAGCCCTAATCCCCCATATCTCTCAATGCAAACTACCCCTCTACACTACTTAACGCCTAAAACACCATTACCCCCACTGCAATAACCCCTAACCAATTAAGCCTCTAACTGCCACAACCCCTATCACAAACTATCCCCTAACCTATTAATCCCCTAGCGGCTAACCCACCAAGACCCTTAACCTAAGATCTACTAAGTTACAAAAAATAAAAAAAACTCTACTATTACAAAAAATGTATAAAAAATTAAAAATTACCAGTAGAAGCTCTATCCTAAAACTAAAGACCCTTGCAAAAAAACTACCCCCTAACAAATACCCTTTGCTAAAACTAAAACCTACTCCTCTGTCCTCTTCTTTTCTTCTATTTGATCCTCTTCTTCCATCTGATGCTTCTTCATGCTGTCACGACAGTGCACTGATAATTGAAAGCAAGGTTCCCCCTTATATAGGGGTTCCCTTGCATTTCTATTGGCTGATTTTTCAATTTGATTCAAATAGATTGATTTTTTTGATAGCTTTTTCTATTGGCTGCAACTTTTTTTCTCAGCTGAAACACTTTACATGAACTTTCAAGTCACGTAAAAAGTTTGAGCATAGAATGTGATTGCAATTACTTTCAACTTGTAAGTTTTTGCTTGATAGGGCCCATTGTAAGTATAGGGAACTCAAATGATTGCAAATTCCAGCAAATAAATTTACGGTAATTTAAACACTTCTCTACTTGCAACATAGTCAAGCGTAAACAATACAGAAATCTCGTGATCATGTTTGCACTTCTCAAGCGAACAATTTCACTCCACCCGTAATCTAGCCCTTAAAGGGATGATAAACATTAATTAATGCCATATAGTTCATCTTTGTCATTAAAAAGTATATGTGTAATTTTTCTGTTTTTAATCCATCTGTTAAAGGGTTAAATTAGTGCATATAGTAATGCTTTTATTGCAATGTTAGGCCCATGGAGTTGGATGAACTCTTTTTTTTTTAATGACAATTCTAGTTAACATCCAATCTGTGTGTGTGTCATTTGACGATCTTGAATTCCAGCTCCTGTAAATCCCTTAGTAAGCCTATATAGAGAGTGTATTTGACTGCGCTATGTATCACAGCGCAGCCAAAAGAGGAAATGAAGGGGGGTGAAGGAACAGACAATACCAATTAGGATTTTTAAATCTTTTATTTAAAAAATAAATAAATATATATATACTTTTTTTTTTTTTAAATGTGGTTTTACTTGAAAACTAATATATTTTTCATTGCAACATCCTTATAGTCTGAAATTTATCATCACTTTAATTTTAGGTCCAAGACCAAATATTCCAAATGTAATTATCTCTTAATATTTGTATATCATGTAAAGCTTTACGGTGCTGTGTATGAAGGTATGATTAAATATATTGTTCAGGTAGAGAACTGATATAGGATACCCCTGTAAGCACTCTGGGTTCTTATTAACATGATGTTAAACTTTCCCGTTTGTATTTTAGATGTTGTTTCCTTCATCACTTGTATTAAATATAGGCTTTAACTTACTTATTAATGTAGTGCTTAAATTCAAATACCCAGAATGCCAACTGCCTACTTCAAATGTATTTTTTTTTCCTGAGCTAAAGGTTTGAATTGTTCTCCAATCTGCATTCTAGCTAAAAAAAAAAAAGTTGTGTGAGCTAGAGATTGGAGAACAGTTAAAGCCATTAGCTGACAAAATATTACTTTTGAAGTGAGCAGCTGGAGCAAAGGGTATTTGAATTTTAGTGCTATATTAAAAAGTAACTTAAAGCCTATTTTCATTACAGCTGAATAATTAAACTCCAGCTAAAATATTGCTAACATTCTGGATCTGTTTATACAAAATGGGAAGTTTACTATCACTATGTTCAACAACTTTAAAAATACAACTTAATTAATAAAAATTAAAAATTGGTAAATTAATCTAAAAAAATGCAATCATTCATAACATTCACCGAGATTACATGTTGTGCGCTAAACCCGGTGCATAAAGAATACTAAAAATTTAGCTGTACCGCACTTTCCATAGCGCTGCCATTACAAGTTACAAAAAAACCTCCTTGTGTTGTGCAATATGGTGTGTTAAGCTCCATACCGTACAAAAGTCAAGTCCTGACTTTACGTGCTCGTGCTCCTATTTCCTCATAGACATTAATGGAGAGAACACCTGCAATTGCAGAAAGGCGATCGCTATAACGCAATCCCCATTGATGTCTATGGAGACAAGAAGGTATTGTTTAAATCTAACACCCTAGCATGAACCCCTAGTCTAAATACCCCTAATCCACCGCCCCCCCCGACTTTGCCAACACTAAATAAAGCTATTAACCCCTAAACCGCCGCCCCAACCTACATCGCCAACACTAAATAAACCTATTAACCCCTAATCCACCACCCACCCGCATCACCAACACTAAATAAAGCTATTAACCCCTAATCCGCTGCCCAGCCGCATTGCCAACACTACAATAACTCTATTAACCCCTAATCCACTGCGCACCCGAATCTCAAACACCTAAATAAAGCTATTGACCCCTAATCCGCCGCCCCCGCATCGCAAATACTAAACTAAACCTATTAACCCCTAATCCTCCAAACACCCACATTGCAAATACTAAACTAAACCTATTAACCCATAAACCGCCAAACACCCACATCACAAATACTCAACTAAGCAAATTAACCCCTAAACTGCAAAACACCCACATCGCGACTACCTAAATTAAACTATTAACCCCTTAACCTAACACCCGCTAACTTTAAATTAAACTGAAATATAACTAACTTAAAATAAATAAAAACTTACCTGTGAAATAATAAAACCTAAGCTTAAACTATAACTAAACCTTACATTACTATTTAAAAAAAAAAAATATGCGAAAAATAACAAACCAGTGACGTGCAGTGACGTCAGAGGCTGGTGAGGCAGTGGCTTGGATATGCCTTCATTCATTAGATATCCTTTGTTGAAGAAATAGCAATGCACATGGGTGAGCCAATCACATGAGATATCTATGTGCAGACACCAATCAGCAGCTACTGAGCATATTTAGATATGATTTTCAACGAAGGATATCAAAAGAATGAAGACAATTAGATATTAGATTTAAATTGGAAAGTTATTTAAATTGCATGTTCTTTCTAAATCGTGAAAGAAAACATATGGGTTTCATGTCCCTTTAAATGGTGTCTTGGAAAACTGGTCAACTAAGTAAACATCTGATTTTAGTCTAAAGGATGTAACAGAAACACTTGCCAGATAACAAAATGCTTGCTCTAATTATGAGATCTAGAAATCCATGCCCATTAAAATATGTTTAAAACATACATTTTACTTTAATGCTGCAAATTATGATTATAGATTCTTTCATTATTCAGTAAATATAAAAATGTCTTGATCCAGTGGCGGCTGGTGAAATTTAAAGCCACGCTTGACCCCACCCCTTTAAATAAAGCCACACCATCAGATGGCACTACCAATTCATTAATTAAATAAATAAAAGGTAGACAGAAACACATACACGGAGGGTTAGAGAGAGAAAGAGAAAGATAGAGAAAGAGAAAGACACACACAGAGGGTTAGAGAGAGAGAGAGAGAGAGAGAGAGAGAGAGAGACACACATCAGTGACGTGCAGTGACGTCAGAGGCTGGTGAGGCAGTGGCTTGGATACGCCTTCATTCTTTAGATATCCTTTGTTGAAGAAATAGCAATGCACATGGGTGAGCCAATCACATGAGGTATCTATGTGCAGCCACCAATCAGCAGCTACTGAGCATATTTAGATATGATTTCCAACAAAGGATATCAAAAGAATGAAGACAATTAGATATTAGATTTAAATTGGAAAGTTATTTAAATTGCATGTTCTTTCTAAATCGTGAAAGGAAACATATGGGTTTCATGTCCCTTTAAATGGTGTCTTGGAAAACTGGTCAACTAAGTAAACATCTGATTTTAGTCTAAAGGATGTAACAGAAACACTTGCCAAATAACAAAATGCTTGTTCTAATTATGAGATCTAGAAATCCATGCCCATTAAAATATGTTTAAAACATACTTTTACTTTAATGCTGCAAATTATGATTATAGATTCTTTCATTATTCAGTAAATATAAAAATGTCTTGATCCAGTGGCGGCTGGTGAAATTTAAAGATGGTGGGGCGCTTGACCCCACCCCTTTAAATAAAGCCACACCATCAGATGGCACTACCAATTCATTAATTAAATAAATAAAAGGTAGACAGAAACACATACACGGAGGGAGAGAAAGAGAAAGAGAGAGAAAGAGAAAGACACACACAGAGGGTTAGAGAGAGAAAGAGAGAGAGAGAGAGAGAGAGAGACACACACAGAGGATTAGAGAGAGAGAGAAAAAGATAGAGAGAGAGACACACACACAGAGGGTTAGAGAGAGAGAGAAAGAGAGTGAGAGAGAGAGACACACACACAGAGGGTTAGAGAGAGAGAGAGAGAAAGAGAGAGAGAGAGAGAGACACACACAGAGGGTTAGAGAGAGAGAGAAAGAGAGTGAGAGAGAGAGAGACACACACAGAGGGTTAGAGAGAGAGAGAGAGAGAGACACACACAGAGGGTTAGAGATAGATAGAAAGAGAGAGAGAGAGAGAGACACACACAGAGGGTTAGAGAGAGAAAGAGAGAGAGACACACAGAGGGTTAGAGAGAGAGACACACAATCAAACACAGAGGGTTAGAGAGACACATAAGGGATGAGAGAGTCAGAGGGGGAGGAAGAGAGACAGAGAGACCATGGGGGAGAACAACACATAAGGAGAGAGATGGATAGATAGATAGATAGATAGATAGATAGATAGATAGATAGATAGATAGATATAGATATAGATAGATAGAGAGAGAGAGAGAGAGAGACACACACAAGGGGGGAGGGAGAGAGACCACTGCATTTTTAAGTAATAAAACAGCAGAGCTACAGAGAGTTCAGAAAGTGAAGGCAAAGCTGTTAAGTTAGTGGGTGTAAAGGTTGAGGAAACAAAATACAAAAACGATCCTTCAACTGCTGTTAAAGAGTAAAAACACAAAAAACATTAAATCACATTCATTAAATTATAATTTTCACTAACAGAATCCCTTTCAGGGAAATCTAAGGTTGTAGACCTTACTTCAAAGATGTGTCTTAAACACTGCTTATTGACTGAATCTCTTCCTGCTCTGCCTCTGTCTGTATTAAGGAAGTGACAGTGGCAGATTCCACTGCACTTAGAGGGGAAGTACAGAACTCTATTTTTCACTTTAGCAAAAGCTAGCAGCTTCACAGCACAGCAACAAAATAAATGAAAGTAGTTTTTTTCCGTTTTTGTTTTGTTTTATATGATTTAACATCCAGCCCCAACCCTAAGTTCCACTGACTAATGCCTCTCACTAGATTGGTTCAGCCCAAATAGGACTGCCTCAAATAAGCAATCATGGGACATGCAATGAGCTTAACCACTTTAATCCAGTAGGTGGCGCAGCATGTTGTGTAATGGTGGGCAGACCTGCTTGTGCCTCTCCATTGCACAACATGTATCTGTGGAAAAAAAAAATGCTGGGGAAAAAAAATTGCAATTTTTTTTATTTTATTTTTTTAAAGCCCATAAAAATATATATATATTTTTGCCCATATGAGAGGTGAAGCACTGCCTCACCTGCCTCTAGTGACTCCACATCACTGTAACAAACCTTAATTACAAAATTACAAAATCCTAAAATAAAACAAGCTAAAATTACAAAAAAATCTATAAATAATAAACAAAATTAACCAAATTAAAAGAATTAAACCTAATCTAATACCCCTATAAAAACAAAGGGCCTAATGTCAGCATTGCCCTGAAGAAATCAGCTCTTTTACATTAAAAAATACAAATTACCCCCTAACAGTAAAACACCCAAACCCCAAAATAAAAAAAGGCCTAACTCTAAAAAAAAACCTATGCTACCCATTGCCCCTAAAAGGGCTTTTGCATGGGCATTGCCTTTAAATGAACAATCAGCTCTTTAGTGCCCATTACAAAATAAAAAAAACTCTAATCTAAAAGAAAAACCAACCCCAAAAAATAAACAACTAACACCGAAATAGGTATTCACCATTCCTGAAGTCCGGCGGTGAAGGATCCATCTTCATACAGCGTGGGGCCATCTTCTTTCTTCATTCCGGTGGCTTGAAGCTAAGGCGGCGAGGAGCAGGAACGGCTTGATTGCCTTTTTTTGGGCAATGCCGATACAAATGCCCCATAAGGGGCAATGGGAACATTAGTTTTTTTTAGAGTATGGTCTTTTTTATTTTGGGGGGTTGGGTGGGAGGGGGAGTTTTACTGTTAGGGGTTCATTTGTATTTTTTTATGTAAAAGAGCTGATTTCTTCAGGGCAATGCCCTACAAAAAGTCCTTGTATGGGCTATTGGTAGTTTAGTGTTAGATTAGGTTTTTTTTTATTTTGGGGTGGCTTTTTGTTTTTATAGGGTATTAGATTAGTTTTTTGTTTTTTTGTTTTTTTGGGATAATTTAATTTATTATTTTCTGTAATCTTAGATTTTTTTTATTTATCATAGTTTTAGACTATGTTATTTCTTGTAATGTTAGGTTTTTTTGTTTTTGGTATAGTTTATTTTTTTTTAATTGTAATGTTAGCTTTATTTATAGTTTAAGCTTAGGTTTTTTTATTTCACAGGTATGTTTTTATTTATTTAAAGGTAGTATATTGTAAGTTTAATTTAAAGTTAGAGGGTGTTAGGTTTAGGGGTTAATAGTTTGATTTAGTTTATTGTGATGTGGGGGTTCGGCTGTTTAGGGGTTAATAGGTTTATTTTAGTTGTAGCAATGTGGGGGGCTGGTGGTTTGGGGGTTAATAGGTTTATTTAGGGAGTCGCAATGTGGGGGTCGGCGGTTTAGGGGTTAATAGGTTTATTTAGTGTTGGCGATGCGGGTCGGCAGATTAGGGGTTAATACTTTAATTTAGTGTTGGCGATGTGGGTGGGCAGCGGATTAGGGGTTAATAAGTTTATTTTAGTATTTAAACACACAGTAGAGAACAAAAAAAAAGGGGGCAAACAGAAAGATGTGAGCAATAAATGTAAAGGTGACAATGCACAAATAACAATACACATATCTACAATAGAGCAATATTAAAAAAATTTCCCAAACAGGATCAGTGCTGTGCACTATCTGCAAATTATCATATCAGACCTCCACAGGGTGATGGCTGCTCTGCTCCTCACAGACCGTGGGGACCGTGAATGGAGGATGACCGGTCCATCATTTCTGACGTATGAAGAGGCTTTAATTTTTAGTAATTAAAATGCACCTGTTTTTAATCGGATTGTTAAAAAACAGGCACTCTATCATCTAAATTTACATTAACTTTAAAGCATTGCTTTGTCAAGTAGATTTAGCCCTCTTAATTAATTATTAGGTTCTTGGGTTCCCACTAGAGATGTGCAGCCAAAATATTTTAATTTTGGACAAAATTTTATTTCGTAACTGCATTATTTGAAATTTGTTTTGTCATTCTTCCTCCTTAACATGTTTAACCATGTCTTGGCTTTATCAAAAGGCAGCTAATGCCAAGAATACAAATGGTTTATCTATCTATCTATCTATATAATATATATATATATATATATATATATGTATATATCGAAAGAAAGTAGAATACATAGAATAGAGCAAGCTGATTGTGCATATTATAGGGCTAGATTATGACAACTGTTGTGCAAAAATGAAAAGAGGTTTATCGCAGGTGTTTGCACGTGTCGGAAGTAGCATGTGTATTACAAGTTGAAAGTAAACACGTTTGCTCGAAACACAATTGAATTTAAAGTGCGTCGAGGAAATGCAAATTCAGAGCTCGGTAACTGTTATGCTTGAATAAAAAGTTGCACGAAACACTTAAAAAATACATTTAACAATACAGTTGCACTCATGCTTACTATCAAATAAAAAATATTCCAAACAATTTCAATAAAAAGTTAAAAGGGCTCAAAGATATGAGATCTAAGATCTTAGCAAATAAAATGGCATGCTAAGGGTTTTAACATAGAGATACAAACATATACATTTCTAAATATGTATGTATATATATATATATATATATATATATATATATATATATATATATATATATACATACATACATCGGCCACTTTATTATGTACATCTTGCTAGTACCAGGTTGGACCCCCTTTTGCCTTTAGAACTGCCTTAATTCTTCATGGCATAGATTCAACAAGGTGTCCACATTGACATGATAGCATCACGCAGTTGCGGCAGATTTTTCAGCTGCACATCCATGATGTGAATCTCCTATTTCACCACATCCCAAAGGTGCTCTATTGGATTGAGATCTGGTGACTGTGGAGGCCATTGGAGTACAGTGAGCTCATTGTCATGTTCAAGAAACCAGGAAGTAGCTGGAAGTAGCCATCATAAGATAGGTAAACTGTAGTCATAAACGGATGGACATGTTCAGCAACAATAATCAGGTAGGCTGTGACATTTAAATAATGCTCAATTGGTTTTAAGGGACCCAAAGAAAATATCCCCCACACCATTACACCACCACCACCAGCCTGAACTGTTGATACAAGGCAGGATGGATCCATGCTTTCATGTTGTTTAGGCCAAATTCTGACCCTACCATCTAAATGTTGCAGCTGAAATCGAGACTCATCAGACCAGGCAAAGTTTTTCCAATCTTCTATTGTCCAATTTTGGTGAGCCTGTGCAAGTTGTAGCCTCATTTTGCTTATCTTAGCTGTCAGGAGTGGCACCCATGTGGTCTACTACTGCTGTAGACCATCTGCTTCAAGGTTCGACGTGTTGTATGTTTAGAGATGGTATTCTGCATACTTTGGTTGTAACAAGTGGATTTTTGAGTTACCTTTGCCTTTCTATCATCTCAAACCAGTCTGCCCATTCTCCTCGGTCCTCTGACATCAACAAGAGACTTTTGTCCACACAACTGCCGCTCACTGGATATTTTCTCTTTTCAAACTATTTTCTGTAAACCCTAGAGATGGTTGTGCATGAAAATCCAAGTAGATCAGCAGTTTTTTAAATACTCAGACCAGCCTGTCTGGCACCATCAACCATGCCTCATTCAAAGTCACTTAAATTCCCTTTCTTCCCCATTCTGATGATCGGTTTGGACTTCAGCGAGTTGTCTTCACCAAATCTAGATGCCTAAATGCATTGAATTGCTGCCATGGGATTGGCTGATTAGCAATTGTCAGGGTGCCAGGAATCAGACTGAGACTAGAAGTGCAAAAATAATCACACCTTTATTAATAGCAAAAAATAATAAAATGTCCACAAGTCAAATAACAAGCCAGGAATCAAAACCAGAGCTGGTAGTCAGACGAGCCGAGTCAGGAGCCAACAGACTTTCAGCTGTTTGCAATGAACAAATCAAACAAAGCAATTAAAATATCTCAAGACAATGAATGCTTCAAGTGGTTTTCCCAAATTAAACTGAAAATGCAACTTTTAATGATTTTTGCCGTCTCAAAATGATTCAACCCTTTCATGGCAAGCATCTTTAGTACTTAGTAGCGCACCTTTTTGCTGTAAAAGAGATGCATAGCCAGACACTAGCATCTGGCAGGGTTTTTGAGGAATCTTAGCCCATTCCTCATGAGCAAAGGCCTCCAGTTCAGTAATATTCTTGGGTATGTGTGCTGCAACTGCCTTCTACAAATCCCACCAGATATTTTCTATGGGTATCAAGTCAGGTAACTGTGATAGCCATTGCAGAATCTTTCAAGACTTCTTCTGCAACCAAGCCTTGAGGTATGCTTGGGATCATTGTCCTTCCGGAAGGTCCAATGATGACCAAGCTTCAGCTTCCTCACAGACAGCATGGCGTTTTCTCCTAGGATTTCCTGATACTTCAATGAATCCATCTTACTTTCACATGCTGCAGGTTTTCAGGTGCCAGAGGATGCAAATCAGCCCAAGAGCATCACCGAGCCACCACCATGCTAGACAGAGTGTTCTTTTCAGCACATGCTTCATTCTTCTTCCTCTAGACATACAGCTGATCTATCAGGTCATAAAATTTTCAGTTTTGTTTCAACGCTCCACAGAAATTAATTCCAAAACTTCTGTGGGTTATTTATATGATTTTGAGCATATTGGAGCCTACTTTTCTTGTGCTATTGGGTCAGTAGTTGTGTAGATCTTGGAGTTCTGGAATGGAAACCTTCTGCATTTAGTATGCGCCTTACTGTGCAAACTGAAACCTCAGTGCCTGTTGCCACCAAGTCTTGCTGCAGGTCTTTTGCAGTCACTCAAGGGTTTTTCTCAACCTGCCTTCTCAGAAATCTAGTTGCAGCCATTGAAAGCTTTCTTTTTCTGCCCTGTCCAGGTAGTGTAACCACTGTTCCTTTAACTTTGAACTTGTGTTAAATGCTTACAAGGGTGTCTCTAGGAACATTCAGTGCCTTCACTATCTTTTTGTATCCTGTTCCTTGTTTGTGAAGGGTGATGATCTCATCTCTTAACTTTTTGGACCATTCTTTAGACGTAGCCTTATTTCTAACATGCAGTCAAATGTGACACTGAACAAACCCCTAGCCAGTTCAGGTATTTCATGTTGTCTAGCTCAAGCACACCTGGTGCAACTAATGAAGCCCTTGAGTAGTTGCATCAGGTGTGCTTGAGACAACGCCTGTTTTGCATATTTGTGCTGTTGTGAGGGATTCTATTAAGGGGGTTGAATAATTTTGAGACTGCAGAAATCATTAAACGTTGCATTTTCAGTTGAATTTGTGGAAACCACTTGAAGGATTTTTTGTTTTGAGCTATTTCAATTGCTTTTGTTTGATTTGTTTATTGCAAACAGTTGAAAGTCTGTACATTTTGACAATAAACCTGATTTGCAATAGGGGTTGAATAATTTTGATTACAACTGTAGATTTGCAGAGATGTATACACATATAAACACTTACGGCTAGATTTAGAGTTTTGTCGGTAAAGACCCGCATATCTAACGCTGGCTTTTATTCTGGTGGCACCTTTAAAATAACTCTGGTATTGAGAGTCCACAGAATGGATGCGTTAGGCTCCATAGAAGGAGCGTAGAGCATATTTAACGCAACTGCAACTCTAGATACCAGAGTTGCTTACGGACGCGGCCAGCCTCAAAAACGTGCTAGTGCACGATTCCCCCATAGAAAACAATGGGGCTGTTTGAGCTGAAAAAAAACCTGACACCTGCAAAACAGCCGCGTTCAGCTCCTAACGCAGCCCCATTGTTTGCTATGGGGAAACACTTCCTACGTCTGCACCTAACACCCTAACATGTACCCCGAGTCTAAACACCCCTAACCTTACACTTATTAACCCCTATTCTGCCGCGCCCGCTATCGCTGACCCCTGTATATTATTTTTAACCCCTAATCTGCCGCTCCGTAAACCGCCGCTACTTACATTATCCCTATGTACCCCTAATCTGCTGCCCCTAACACCGCCGACCCCTATATTATATTTATTAACCCCTAATCTGCCCCCCACAACGTCGCCTCCACCTGCCTACACTTATTAACCCCTAATCTGCCGACCGGACCTGAGCGCTACTATAATAAAGTTATTAACCCTTAATCCGCCTCACTAACCCTATCATAAATAGTATTAACCCCTAATCTGCCCTCCCTAACATCGCCGACACCTAACTTCAATTATTAATCCCTAATCTGCCGACTGGAGCTCACCGCTATTCTAATAAATGTATTAACCCCTAAAGCTAAGTCTAACCCTAACACTAACACCCCCCTAAGTTAAATATAATTTTAATCTAACGAAATTAATTAACTCTTATTAAATAAATTATTCCTATTTAAAGCTAAATACTTACCTGTAAAATAAATCCTAATATAGCTACAATATAAATTATAATTATATTATAGCTATTTTAGGATTTATATTTATTTTACAGGTAACTTTGTAATCATTTTAACCAGGTACAATAGCTATTAAATAGTTAAGAACTATTTAATAGCTAAAATAGTTAAAATAATTACAAATTTACCTGTAAAATAAATCCTAACCTAAGTTACAATTAAACCTAACACTACACTATCAATAAATTAATTAAATACAATTCCTACAAATAAATACAATGAAATAAACTAACTAAAGTACAAAAAATAAAAAAGAACTAAGTTACAAAAAATAAAAAAATATTTACAAACATTAGAAATATATTACAACAATTTTAAACTAATTACACCTACTCTAAGCCCCCTAATAAAATAACAAAGCCCCCCAAAATAAAAAAATGCCCTACCCTATTTTAAATTACTTAAGTTCAAAGCTCTTTTACCTTACCAGCCCTGAACAGGGCCCTTTGCGGGGCATGCCCCAAGAAGGTCAGCTCTTTTGCCTGTAAAAAAAAAACATACAATACCCCCCCCAACATTACAAACCACCACCCACATACCCCTAATCTAACCCAAACCCCCCTTAAATAAACCTAACACTAAGCCCCTGAAGATCTCCCTACCTTGAGTCGTCTTCACCCAGCCGAGCCAAATTCTTCATCCAAGCGGAGCAAGAAGAGGTCCTCCATCCGGTAGAAGTCTTCATCCAAGCGGGGTAGAAGAGGTCTTCCATCCGATTGAAGTCTTCATCCAAGAGGCATCTTCTATCATCATCCATCCGGAGCGGAGCGGCAGCATCCTGAAGACCTCCGACGCGGAACATATATCCTGGCCGACGACTGAACGACAAATGACGGTTCCTTTAAATGACGTCATCCAAGATGGCGTCCCTTGAATTCCGAATAGGATTCTATCAGCCAATCGGAATTAAGTTAGGAAAAATCTGATTGGCTGATTGAATCAGCCAATCAGATTGAGCTTGCATTCTATTGGCTGATCGGAACAGCCAATAGAATGCGAGCTCAATCTGATTGGCTGATTGGATCAGCCAATCGGATTGAACTTGATTCTGATTGGCTGATTCCATCAGCCAATCAGAATATTCCTACCTTAATATTCCTACCTTAATTCCAGAAAGCTCTTAACTACTGACTTTTTTTCTGCGGCTGGAGTTTTGTCGTTAGATTTCTAACGCTCACTTCAGACACGACTCTAGAAAGATCCCATTGAAAAGATAGGATACGCAATTGACGTAAGGGGATCTGCGGTATGGAAAAGTCGCTGCTGAAAAGTGAGCGTTAGACCCTTTTTTGAGTGACTCCAAATACCGGCGGTAGCCTAAAACCAGCGTTAGGAGCCTCTAACGCTGGTTTTCACGGCTACCGCCAAACTCCAAATCTAGGCCATACATTTATTTGTATACCTATATAAACATATATAAGTGCATTGGAGCCCTTTGCATTCATGTAGCTGAAAACATGAACACTCATATTTATGCAATATACATATTCGTATTTACTGTAAATATTTTACATTCCAATATTCTTCACATAAGGGAATATGTTCTAAGTATTTATAAATATATATTCCTATAGTATATACTGTGTATATACTGTATATCTATAACTCTCTCTCTCTTTCTCCATCGTTTGGCGTTTACAGCTTTTTGCACTCTATTGAAGTCTATGAGGGAATTCATTTAAAGCAGTGACGATATTCTAACTTCGGCTTTTTGTGTGCATCGGGTTAGTGCACAAGCGAAAAAACTTTCTACTTTCAGCTTGTAATGTATGCGCAATCAGCTTACTTCTAGCTGAGTTAATATGTGAGGGGGAGCGATAAATAGTGCTCCACTCATAATCTTGCCCTAAAAATATAATATGTAAATGTATGCTGCTCGTAGTGAGCTATATTGTGTTTAAAGGGCTACACTTCTAAATGCATTTGATTACAAGATAGTCTCTACAAAAAAACAAACAAACAAAAAACACAAAATAGAAGGTGCCACATGGTGTAGAAGAAACCCAAGGATATATATCACAAAAAGTGACCACTCACACGAGATGCAGCACTCCCTTTTGCTGTTAGGGTTAAACTACTGGGCTATCACAGTGGCAAGGCTCTCTGGATGTTTCCGACAGCAGCTTCCAACTGTGATGTCGCTTGACCAGTTTTTTCCACTTTGGCAGTAGATTTCCATCACTCCAGTGGAAACACTTTTATTGAATTGCAGCAAATACAACTCCCGTTACAGTTAATAATAGTGTCCCTATAAGAGATAAACGTTAAAACTCTGATTTAGCAGGCATGTCACATGCAACATATTAAAAAAATATATAGCATTAAACTGAATATAAAGTTAAATAAATGAGTTCCCGGTAATTAAAAATACTATTACTTATTAAAAACTGGGGCACTTTCATTAATTAAACTTTACATTGTAGTATTTTTTTAATACTTACCTTTTTCCTTAGGAAACTCAGAGCGGCAATCCTCCACCCGCAGCTCCTCTGTACTTATGTCAGCAATGATGAAGAGCGTCCAACTTGTGAGGCCACGCCGTGATTGGGTGCTTAGTACAGCAATGGAAGCGGGCAGAGGCTCCCCGGTCTGGTTTAACTAAAGAACAGGTAAGTATTTGAAAAAAACGCTGCAATGTAAAGTTTAATTAATGAAAGTGCCCCAGTTTTTTAATAGTATTTTTAAAAAACGGGCACTCATTCATTCAACTTTACATTCACTTTAACATCAGCTAAGTGTAAAGCAGTGTAATCTGTTGCTATCATATTAACATTTGCCATTACTTTAATGGATGATACACAATTTATATCAGCTTTCTACTATATAGTCTCATTAAATTCTTGATTTTCCATTGTGACTTTGATTCCTTCCTTGGTATGAATGTATTTCTTTTACATTTGACTACAGCAGCATAAGAAGACATTGCTTCTCTTAGCACAATCTGCAGTACTTATTTCCATAGACACTGGATTTTTCTCTAAACATTGACATTTTCCTAAACCTGAAATTTATTTTAAAAATCCCTATGGTTGGTATTCTTCTTCTTACTGATTCCCCATTTTGATTTGCTTTGATTCCCTTTATTAAACAATAAATGAACATACCTATTGTGAGTTCAATTGACCTTTGAGTTGTTTTTATCTTATGTGTTGTTATATCTAGTACTATTTAGTTATGGAGACACAACAATTATTGTACACATTCTCAGATTGGCCTTTTCTAAGAGGGCCACAAAGAAAAATAAAAAGGGCTAAATGTGGCCCATATCCCACCAGTTGGACATCCCTGTCTTGAGGCATGCTTTTAGAAAAGTCCACAACATCTTATCTTATATCTATTAAGTTGTTTAAGCATTCAAGAAAAAAAAAAAATCTTTTCAGAGGACAAATGCATTTCATCAATGAGGGAAACTTACAATCAGGATACTTTTCAAAAATGCTTTTTCTGTGAATAAAAATGAAGAAAATGTCAATACTTATATGTGGGCACTAAGAGCATAGAATGAATTTCAAAGATTGAACCTTGACTATTTTAAAGCTTTAATTACAAATAATTCTAATACATCTGCATATAATATATATGGTGTAGCCCCTGCAACTGGAATAGATTTGCTAAGTCAAGGTTCAAGCGATTTGGTTTCAACTTTCCTACCTCAGTCTAGCAGATCTCCTTTAATTTTAAAATGGATCATAATACTCATAGTCCTCATGAACTGAGGATATTAAAGCAACATTTAATATTGTAGCTTTAATTACATGTATTCCTAACTTGGTAGGTATATTGCTTTAGAAATTCTAGACAAATTTGTTTGAGCAGTTCTAAAATTTAGAACACCAATCGCAATATGTATTTTACTCTGCATGTTGAACTTCGCTATAGAATGTACCTTTTTATTCTCTACTTAACGTACATTAAAAATTTGAAACTTCTATAACAACTTATAAACAGACTTTGAATGGCAAAGTAATTTAATAACAAGCTAAGTGCCATATTACAAGTGGCTCACTAATTAACGCTCCTAATGTTTTAAATCACTTGCTAACCTGATGAGCACAAAAAGCCAAACTTACAATATCCCATGCAGATACACGTATTCCCCCATAGAAGCCAATGTAGAAAAAAAAGTGGAAAAAAAACACGCCATTCTCGAGCAAACCCGATGGCATATTCTCGTGTGCTAATCCGAGAATATTTCACATTACAATGTTCTTCATATAGAGAAATATATTCTATTTATTCATAATTACATATTTCTACATATATATGATAGTTTTTGGTACAATATATATATTGGTTAATCATTATAATTACTTGATGCAGTAATATACAGTCCTATTTTTATTTATTTGGAGTATGGTTTGTCATGATAATGAATGGGGACAGTACACAGTCACGATTCAAACTGCAAGCCTGGGTATGGGATCGACTCATAGCATTGGCCAATATGAATTCACTGTATGCTATGAGATATCTGTAGGGATCTATATAGCTCAAAGTTGTCTCCTATTATTTGAGTCACTGCTGCAGTATATGTGGCTTTTACGATTTAATATATTCTACAATGCTACCTAAGTTATCCTATACTATCCCCCAACATAAGGGTAGTTACAAGCTAGGTAGACATAGTGGGAAAAACATTCAATGAATATTTAGTTGCTGCATAGAATAATCTTACAGCCATTTCTAATACCTGTGCGATCTTGAACAGGTTAATTGACAAGGTCACATAAGCCCTGTTTGGGACTCCCCCTATATGCAGCCTTACTTTCTGGGTTTGCCCGTTGCACACTAAAGCGGGTTACAATACTATGATCCCTGCAGCTGCGTTCCTATAACACCATCAGTTACTAGGTAAACGTCACACACACATTGAGCTTATGCAAATTAGCCATGCGTTCTTTCAAAAAGAGCCACGGACTGGCTGGCTCCGTAATTGCGCCTAAATCACTGAGTGTGTTGTTTACCTAAGGACAACTACACTGCGCGTTCCTCCTGCCTGAAGTATTATGAATTTGTGAAGTAAGTAACTACACTAACGCATAAAGTAACAAACAAGTTAGCAGTATTACTGATTCCTATATATTCCGGTTTAAACTGTTATGGTATATATATTACACCTCTCATTGTGACACGGTTTAATCCTTACGTCCATCAGTATACTATATGACAAACGTTGGCAATGGGGGATTGATGTACTAATATCATTTATTGCATATTGCAGTATTGGCTATTTTGTGTAATAATGTGCACACACTAATATATATAATACACCGTATTCTAGCAATTACATCAAGTGTCCCAGATCTATGAAACTATGTCCTGTAATTCACATTATGAAATTGAAGTTAGGAGTTTTTAACCCGTCACAAATGTAATCACTATTATGGGATAGGATTTGCCATGTTACTATGACAGTGCACTTGATTGATTCAAATATATTTACTAATGTGAGATGTGACTTGCTATGTTACTATGACAATGAACTTAAGAGAAAGATATCGTGTGAGATTTTCTCATACACTGGTTTTACTATTTTGGTGTTATTTCCTTTTTTGTATACACATCACATTTGTTTTGGGGATATATGTTGCTTATGTTGTGCTTTATTCATTATATATCTTTATTTACAATGGTATCCAGGCAACCATATGGTTGCCATGACTACATTTTTTGGCGCAATTGTTTGTATTGTGAGATGGGAGGGGCTTATTGTGTTTAAAGTCTGCATGTTTTATTTGCACTGTGTTGGGTCTGAGGAAGGGGTCTGTGAACCCCGAAACGTTACCACTTATGAAATAAACTTATAATTTATCTGAGTCCAGTGAGTGCAGTCCTTGATTGAAGATATGAACAGATATTGTATTGAGAGTGCAAATACACACGGGAGATTTTTTTATATATATATATATATATATATATATATATATACACACACATGATTATATATAGGTATATATATATATATATATATATATACCTATATATATATATATATATATATATATACAGTATATAGTTAAATATATTGCATAAAAATGTTTTTTTCATGTTTTGATCTACTTAAAGGGCCATGATACCCAAATGTTGAAACACTTGAAAATGATGCAGCTTAGCTGTAAAAAGCTGACTAGAAAATATCACCTGAGCATCTCTATGTAAAAAAGAAAGATATTTGACCTCAAAAATTCCTCAGTAGCCACATCCCATTATTTCCCTATTCAGTTTAAGGAAGTTTACTATGAAATCTCATGAGAGTTAAAGGACCAGTAAACACAGTAGATTTGCATAATCAACAAATGCAAGATAACAAGACAATGCAATACTTCAAATGAGTAGTAGATTTTTTTCTGACAATTTTAAGTGTTATGTCTATTTCCACTCCACCTGTACCATGTGACAGCCATCAGCCAATCACATATGCATACACGTACCATGTGACAGCCATCAGCCAATCACAAATGCTTACACACTTATTCTGTGAATTCTTCAACATGCTCAGTAGGAGCTGGTAACTCAAAAAGTTTAAATATAAAAAGACTGTGCACATTTTCTTAATGGAAGTAAATTGGAAAGTTGTTTAAAATTGCATGCTCTATCTGAATAATGAAAGTTTAATTTTGACTTGAGTGTCCCTTTAAGTGAAATCTCATGAGATCACAGTAAAAGAGTTCATGACCTCAGCACTGCTGATGCTGATTGGCTGCTGTTCATTTCTTAATTAAAGGGACACTGAACCCAATTTTTTTCTTTTGTGATTCAGATAGAGCATGCAATTTTAAGCAACTTTCTAATTTACTCCTATTATCATTTTTTCTTCATTCTTTTGCTATCTTTATTTGAAAAATAATGCATCTAAGTTGTTTTTTTTTTGTTCAGAACTATGGACAGCACTTTTTTATTGGTGGATGAATGTATCCACCAATCAGCAAGGACAACCCAGGTTGTTCACCAAAAATGGGCCTGTATCTAAACTTAAATTCTTGCATTTCAAATAAAGATACCAAGAGAATGAAGAAAATTTGATAATAGGAGTAAATTAGAAAGTTGCTTAAAATGTAATGCTCTATCTGAATCACGAAAGAAAAAATGTGAGTTCAGTGTCCCGTTAATTTTTTTTTTTTTCCTGCAGCTGAGCAACAGCTGAAGTATAATTTTTTACACAGCGCTTACTCTGCTGAGCTGAGGAAATTGTGAGGTACAATATCTTCTTTTTTTACATAGAGATTCTCAGGTGATATTTTCCTGTCAGCTTTTTACAGTTATACTGCATCAGTTTCAAGTGATTTAGTATCTGAGTATAATGTCCCTTTAACTGCAAAGGGCTATAATGAATATATATATATATATATATATATATATATATATATATATATATATTTATATACACTATATATATATATATATATATATATATATATATATACTGTATGTGTGTGCATATGTATTTATGTAATTATATGGGTATATATGTCTGTAAATACATATATACAAATATAAATACATATATATATATACTGTATGTGTGTGCATATGTATTTATGTAATTATATGGGTATATATGTCTGTAAATACATATATACAAATATAAATACATATATATATATATATATATATACTGTATGTGTGTGCATATGTATTTATGTAATTATATGGGTATATATGTCTGTAAATACATATATACAAATATAAATACATATATATATATATATATACTGTATGTGTGTGCATATGTATTTATGTAATTATATGGGTATATATGTCTGTAAATACATATATACAAATATAAATACATATATATATATACTGTATGTGTGTGCATATGTATTTATGTAATTATATGGGTATATATGTCTGTAAATACATATATACAAATATAAATACATATATATATATATATATATATATATATATATATATATATATATATACTGTATGTGTGTGCATATGTATTTATGTAATTATATGGGTATATATGTCTGTAAATACATATATACAAATATAAATACATATATATATATATATATATATATATATATATATAAAATCTATCTTTAGACATGTATACAGTAGCACTGCGGAACCTATTGGCGCTCTACAAATAACTGATAATAATACAGTATATGTACCTGTGTGTATCTCCATGTTAAAGCCATTTGCCTGCCTTTTTTTTCTAACATCTGAGATCTCATAGCTTTGCATCTTTATAACTTTTGTCGCAATATTTTTTCTTATTCATTTTATTAGATAGTTTTATTATGAGTGTAACTGTACTTTGTAATGATGTGTTTTGTGCAATTTGTTTAGTTTCGTGAAACAGTTAACCAGAGTTTAGAGGATAGTCTAACGTCATTCTAACGTAAATCACAATTGCAATCAAGAGATCATGTTTACTTTCAACTCGTAATACGAGTGGTATGCCCAATGAGGGCAAACACCCGCAATAAACCCCTCATTGCTCGCGTGCAAACGTTTGTGCTCAACTAATAATCAGGCCCTATATATTTAACGTACGAATAGTCACTATTGTTATGAATATTCATATTAATAATTCACTTTACAATAAAATGTTTGCCTTTTTAATATGGTAACCTAAAAGTGTAGTGCTCTGTATAGCAATATAAAGAAAACTAGAGATGCACTCAAAACTCTTTTGCTCAAAACAACTTATTTCAGAAAATGCAATAGATCTTTTTATTTTACCGACTTGCCTTGGGTTCATGGGTCAAGAAGCATAGAAAGGCAACTTGTATACATTTAAAAAAATATAGAATGAAAAATAAAGCGTGGGAATTTTTTTTTTACATTAAATCAAATAAAAAGCAAGGTAACAAAGGAAAATACAATAAAAAGCCAAAAACAGAAACATCACATAAAAAAAAGAAAAAAAAAAGATTACTGTTGATTCATATAACTATCCTTGCTTCTGAACACATTTTTTGCAAAATTGCAACATAAAGGGAATCTGCTGTCCAGAACAATATATTATTCATTGGCATTCTCAGCATTTATAAATAAAACTATAAAGATTATTTTCCCAGCTGGTTATCTACCTCATGACATCCGTATTGCTAAGCATCTAAGGTCATGGAACCCATTATGTATAAATAAACACAAAAATATATAATTATAAAACAAAAAACATTTAATTTCTTAGAAAAAAAAATACTTTAGTTATTAGATCGCTGTCTGAAGCTCAGCAGAGTGTTTGTACTAGATTTTACTCCTGGTGAAAAAAGCTCACATTTGTGTATGTGTTTGTAATTTATTGTTTTCAAGGCTATTCCAGTACAAATGAATAATAGTTTACACATGACTTTCTAAAGATTTCTCATGGATTTGCACATTATTTAATAGGCAGATACTTTGCATTGAGAGAACTTATAAATGGCATTCTAATCCATTAGAAAACACTAAGGGCCAGATTACGATTGGAGTGGTAACTTTTGCACGCAAGTGATAAGGGGTTTATCGAGGGTGTTTGTGCTCATCGGATTTACTACTGGTATTACGAGTTGAAAGTGAAATCTCTTGAACGCAATCGTGATTCACATTAGAATGATTACTGTCATGAGATGCAGGACACAGCAATGATGGTACAACTCTATTTTATTACAGAGCATAGAAACATACATCTATTCAGGTTGATTGTACTAACTAACTGCGACACAGAATACCGGACCTAAGCCCCACCCCCAAGCTAGTGACATCACATCCTGCTCTCATCACATCTTCCCCTTTTTCAAAGGCGAAGCATACATTTGAATATAACAAATAACAAGGTATACGAACACAGTATACAACAACAGTTGTTTTTCCGAACAACATATAAACAAATAGGTTCAGAAAATATAAACACATAAATTATATCCTGACTTGGACATCGGGGTAGACTACCCTAGTCCACAGTGACCAAGGGATTATTCTGCCCATACTTCCGTTCACTGTTCAAGCTAAAGTCAGTCCCTATATCGGGCCGGAAGTTTCACCACTCTTCCGCTTGATGTAACTTTGCATGAACTGTCCTCAGATACAGAAGATGGTGAATAAGAGTCCGCTGGAGGCAAAGATATATCCCCGCTGGGATCTTGCTGAGGGGAAGGCATCTCTCTTAGAACAGGGGATCCCACCGGCGGTGGTACTGAGGCATCCAGTTCCAGACTCTCAGGTACAGGCTGAAGATGTCTTCGGTTACGGCATGTAACTGTCCCTCCATCAGTAAGGACTGTATAAGACCTTGGTTCTGGAGAGCGTCCAATTACCGTAGCAGGCGTCTTCCATTTCTTCTCATCATCCAGTTAATTCTGACACTTTGCCCCGCATTCAGTTCCTATAAGGGCCTGACAGAATCTCTCCTGTCGTAGAAGAAACGATAACCCTTTTTGGCCTCTTCATCCCTCTTAAGGACTTCGTCCCGAGGAACAGGGCCAGGCGGCTTGAAGACACCCACTGAGGGTAAAGTGGTGCGAATCTGGCGTCCTAGCATCAGCTGTGCCGGGCTAAACCCGGTGGCTTGAATGGGCGTCGCCCTGTATGACAAGAGGGCTAGGTATGGCTCAGATTGCATTAGAATGAATTTTATTGTTTGAACTGCCCTTTCAGCCATTCCGTTGGCCTGCGGATAATGTGGACTTGACATGGAATGTACAAAGTCATATTCCCTGCAGAAAGCACTGAACTCTGTAGAAGCGGACTGCATACCATTATCACTCACCAGCTCCATTGGAATGCCCCACAGGGCGAACAAGCTCTTCAGACAAATGATAAGGGCTTGACTTGTGATATCATTCAGAGGTGCAATTTCCAAATACCTGGAATAGTAGTCGATCACAACAAGGAACTTTTTCCCGTGCAGTTCACACAAATCAGCAGCTATTTTCTGCCACGGCCCCACAGGCAGCGGAGTAGAAATCAAGGGCTTCCTTCTCTGAGTAGGCCGGCGTTCCCGGCAAAAGGCAGATTTAGACACATGATTTGCAATGTCAGAGCTGATGCCAGGCCACCACACAGCTGTAGCTGCCCTTTCTCTGCACTTTGTAATGCCTAAGTGGACATCGTGAATCCTGTTTAACATCTCCTTCCTCATGCTGACAGGAATTACGATGCGGTCTTGGAACAGCACCAACCCCTCCAGCTCCGTGAGCTGCGACCTCTCTGGCTGGTAAGAACTTAAAGACATCCAGGCTGCCCGGCTCTCGGGCCAACCTTCTTTTATGTACTTTATAACCTCTTGTAGATCTGTGTCCAAATATGTCTCTTTCTTTATCTCCTCCAGTTTCCTTGAAGAAATGGACTTAGAGGCCAGAACTGAATCAACATACACTTTCACATCAGATTCCATGGAGGATTCTTCAGCAGCAGCCAGCGGGAGCCTGGATAGTGTATCCGCCACAACCAGTTGTTTCCCATGCACCCACCATGTGGGTGCATGTGATTCGAGGCCAGTGTGTTAGCAATTTATTGAGCAGAAAAGCAGCCTGTGATTTGGGCCTCGTGGCCAGAGTAAATGAGATCTCCGAAGATATGTTTGGCGAATTGGGCCTACTGAATTGCAAGACAGTTCGTATAGCACTTAAAAGTGACGCAGTCCCATACAGTATTTCTACTCCCCGTAGAATTCCGTTCCCGCTCATGCCTCAAGTGGAGAAGGAGCTTATGCGCATGAAGTCTATGGGGGTTATTGAAGAGGTTGTTGAAGCAACTGACTGGTGTGCCCCCATTGTTCCGGTTGCAAAGAAAAATGGAAAGGTGCGCATCTGTGTGGACCTGAAAAGGTTGAATGAGGTAGTGAAGAGAGAGAGATTTGTGCTGCCGACATTAGAAGACATAGCTCCAAAGTTGGCTGGGGCGAAGTTCTTTTCTACATTAGACGCTTCTAGCGGCTTTTGGCAGATCCCCCTGGGTCCAAAGTGCCGCAAACTGACTACCTTTATCACACCGGTAGGTCGGTTTTGCTTCTGCAGACTCCCCTTCGGGATATCCTCTGCCCCAGAAATTTTTCAAAGGAAAATGAGTTCTCTCCTAAGTGACCACATGGGCACGGCAGTCGTCATGGACGACATTCTGGTGTATGGGTCTACAGCGGAGGAGCATGATCAGCGTTTAAGTTGTATGCTGCAGGCTATCAAAGAGTCTGGGCTGAAGTTAAATAAAGAGAAATGCGATTTTAGGAAAACTGAATTATGTTACTTTTGGCATATCATCAATGGGGATGGCATCAAGCCATACCCCGAGAAAATTTGTGCTATTCAGCAGATGAAAAGTCCTTCTGATGTACATGACCTGAGACAGATATTGGGCCTTGTAAATTATGTGGGCAAGTTTCTTCCAGATTTATCAACAGTTCTACACCCTATCACAGAGTTGCTAAAGAAAGACGTTGCCTGGGTCTGGGGACCTTCTCAAGAAGAAGCTTTTATGCAGGCCAAGTCCCTGCTGGGGTCTGCCCCAGTGCTGGGGTTCTATGCCCCTTCCAAAAAGACTGTGGTTAGTGCAAGCAGTTATGGGTTGGGGGCTGCTCTCCTGCAGTTAAATGAAAATAAACTACAGCCCATCGCCTACTGTTCCTGCACACTCTCATGGCTGCGGAGTCAAAATACGCTCAAATTGAGAAAGAGTGGCTGGCTGCAGTTTGGGCCTGTGAGCGCTTTCAGCGTTATCTGGTGGGTTTGGAGAAATTTAGTCTGGAGACTGACCACAAACCGCTAGTCCCTCTAATCAACTCTTATGATATCGACAAAACACCCTTAAGATGCCAGAGACTTTTAATGAGACTGCTCAGGTTCAATGTTCAGGCTTTTCTGCTCAATAAATTGCTAACACACTGGCCTTGAATCACATGCACCCACATGGTGAATTTTCTTTGCTTGTACTCACAGCTGGCAAGAAATTTCCTCGCACAATCAATGCGGCCACCGGGACTATGGACATTTGTAGTAACCTTCGCCAGCTGGGGCTGTTGAGGCAGTTTAATAAATGCAGCAAAAGACATTACATTGATATGTGCTCCTGTGTCAATCTTAAAATCAACTTTGTCTCCCATTACAGTAAAAGTAACCTTCCAATCTTCCTCTGAGCTTGGCCGTTCCACAACAGACCCCACAAAAGACACTTCCTGACCCTCTTGGTCACTGTCCACCTGCATCTCCTTAATGTATTTAGTTTTACACACCACTTCAAAATGGCCCATTCTGTTACATTTTCTGAATCTTTTATCTCTGGCCGGGCATATAACACTCTGATCATGGGCATGGTAGCACCGTGTGCATCGGGCATGCTGCGCCCATCCACTTCTAGGTCTATCCATTATTTTAGATCTACTGCTCACACTGTGCCTTTCACTAGCAGTTTTCCTGGACTGTTGCACTTCATCCACAATAGTTCATCCACAGTTCACTCTGGCGGGCCATCCTAATAGCCCCTTCTAATGTTAAATCAGGCTCTAACTGCAGCTTCAGTGAGACTTCTGTCTCTGATTTGCTCTTCTTTAGCAACACCAAACTCACAGAATTCAGCTAGTTCATACAAGCTGTGCACAAATGACTCCAAAGATTCTCCCACACGCTGATTACGTTTGTGAAAACAAGCTCTCTCATGAATCACATTTCTTTTGGGCACAAAGTGGGCACTGAGTTTATCCATAACTATATCAAAGTTAAATTCTTCCCCTTCTTGGAAAGTAAAAGCATTGAACACTGGCTCCACATCTTTCCCCATAGAGTATAAAAGAGAATTAACTTGTACTTCACCACTCTCCTTGTTCAGTTTGGAATCAATCCTGAAGCGCTGAAACCGCTGACGCCATGTGGGCTAAGCTGCAGGCTGAGAGAAGTCAAAAGGCTCAGGTGGGGTAAACTTTGACATTGTCATCGATCAGGAACAGAAGCGCAGGCCAGAACTTCTGACACCATGTCATGAGATGCAGGACATATGCAGGACACAGCAATGATGGTACAACTCTATTTTATTGCAGAGCATGGAAACATACATCTATTCAGATTGATTGTACTAACTAACTGCGACACAGACTACCGGACCTAAGCCCCGCCCCAAACTAGTTACATCACATCCTGCTCTCATCACAATTACCACATCCTCGGAGCTCAGGTTAACTGTTTCGCAAAACTAAAAAGTGTCACAAAACACATCAAAAATACATTACAAAGTACACTCATAATCACACCTTCTAATAAAAATTATATAAAAAAATATTGCACACAAAAGTTATAAAGGCTCAATGATATGAGTTCTCAGGCGGCTACAGGGCTTTAACATAGAGATACATTCATATACATCTTTAAAGATGTATATATTTGTATTTATTTATACAGTATGTGTATTTATGTATTTACAGACATAGATATATACACATATAAACACATAAATACATATGTACACATATATAGCGACATACATATGTGCAATATTAATTAATAAAGTTGTAAATATGTTACATTCTAATGTTTTGCACACAGCAGAATATGTTCTATGTATTTATAAATAAATATTCCTATATATATATATACATATATATATATATATATGTACAGTATATATGTATACCTATATATAATCATCTATATATAGGTATAGCTATATATTGTAACAAAAACATCAGATATGTATAGAGATATTTATTTATGAATACATAGAACAGATGCCTGTATGTGAAGACTATTGAAATGTGAATTATTCATATTTTCATGTCGGGTTAGCGCACATGAGAATATATGATCCAGTTTGCATGTAAATAGGGTTTTTTCCCCACTATTTTTGCTCCATTGATTATATGGGGGAATACGTGGACGTGCACATGATAATCTAAGGTCGGCTTTTAGCGCTCGTCAGGTTAGCACGCAAGCGAAAACAGTTTACTTTCAACTCATAATACCAGCTCAACATGACGAGTGCAAAAAGTTGAACTTCTAGCAATGTTAACGTTCAAGCAGGAGCATTAATTTGCAATCCACTTGTAAGCTGGCCCTAAGTTTTTATATCATTTTTAGATTTATCAAATTCCGAAGCCTAACACTCTTAAAAACCCATTTTGGTCTGTACATATCTTAAATACTTTGAATGTGTTTTTCAATGCTAATGTTTTCAAAACAGAAAATTCACACTCACTCAAATGCTTCTAATGAGAAGAACTCTTACAAAATAAAATCAACAATATTGTAAAGTGAACAATATTACCACCAAAAACATATGTTAATAATAAAACTTAATTGACTTAAAGGTACAGTCTAAACCAGAATTTATATTGTTCCCCAGTTGTACATAACCATGACAGTGCAGATTGCCCCCTTATTTCAGTTATTTTGACAGACTTGTATTTTAGCCAATCAGTGCTACATGCGTGAACACTATGTTATCTATATGGCACACATCTAGTTGTAAAAAAATGACAAAATGCATCCAGATAAGAGGCGGCCGTACTGCCACTCCGTTCCCAGGTAACGGATCATGTCGCTTTTTGGACCATGGCATCTGGGGACCAGGAGCTTTCCAACGACTGCTCCCCCTGGATCACCCCAAAAATATGTGGCTAAGAGATTAGCATATGAGCCTACCTAGGTTTAGCTTTCAACTAAGAATACAAAGAATACAAAGTAAAATTGATGATAAAAGTAAATTGGAAAGTTGTTTAAAATGACATGCCCCATCTGAATCATGAAAGTTTATTTTTTACTAGACTGTCCCTTTAACCCTTTGAGTGCTAAGCACTTTCCCACGATCGCTGGGGTAGGACCGGTTGGCATCCCCCAGATCTCCCTCAAGGTGGGAGAGTGCTAGTGACGGCTCTGAGCCGTCATTAGCACCAGAGTGGGAAACTCTGTGACGGCTCAGAGCCATCATTAGCACTCAAAGGGTTAAGAGAAATACAGCAAGATTTGTTAAGTCATAAACTTGTTTTAATGCAACCTTGGTGCTCAACCTGTCTTTCAAGTGTATGGAAGCATATTTACCAACCACCAAAAACATCTACAAAGTTCACATGAAAACCATAACATATGTTACATTTGTGTGTGAAAACCATATAGCTTCTAATTGACCCCACATTTTCCCACTATTCGTTCCTTGATCAATAAATACACAACACCTGGTTGGGAGAGAAAAGGCCGCAGCTTATTTATTAAACAAACCAATAAATTAACATCTTTATTTAACTTTTCAACAATATTTACAATCCACCTCAGTGCTTGCTTTTATTTTCTCCTAAGCCCCCACCCCTTCCAGGGCTGGGCGTTCCTCACATTCCTTTGCTTACCCCAACATAACTACCACCATGCTCCATTAGGCGCAAGCCTCAACAGAAACTAGCAAGCACTTCCGCTTGCGCTGCGACATCACCTAGCTCACCATATAGGGAGGGAGGGCGGGACACACCTCCTACCGTGCTGTTCAGAAGGACACCTGTGACCTCACTTCCAGTGCTGGGACTTATCAAAGTTCCCCAACCCCACCCACATGGAATAATCCACTCCTGGGGGGGAAGTGGGGTCACAGGTGCCCTCCTTCCATGTTGTCATCCGGGCCTTTACTTGACCCCACATTTTCCCACTATTCGTTTTTTGATCAATAAATACACAACACCTGGTTGGGAGAGAAAAGGCCGCAGCTTATTTATTAAACAAACCAATAAATTAACATCTTTATTTAACTTTTCAACAATATTTACAATCCACCTCAGTGCTTGCTTTTATTTTCTCCTAAGCCCCCACCCCTTCCAGGGCTGGGCGTTCCTCACATTCCTTTGCTTACCCCAACATAACTACCACCATGCTCCATTAGGCGTAAGCCTCAACAGAAACTAGCAAACACTTCCGCCACAACTCGCTCCCTAGCGAGTACCGCCAACCAAAGCTAAGGCCTTTTCTATCCCCTCCCGAAGATTAAAATTAAATAAATGTAGCCCGACTTCGTTGAGATGCACTCCGTCCTTCAAGTAAAAACATTTCCCCGATTCCCCTTCAAACTCTACATGGCGTAAGCCAACACCCCCCAGCCCCTTTACATACCCAGATACGGTTCTATTGACCTTTCGTCTGGAAGCCTCCAGTTTGTTTGCATCCCACGCCGATCTCCATACTACTCTACTCTCAATCTCGGACCATACTAGGACCATACCCGGAAACAGCTGACACAATCTATCAAAACTTCTTTTTATGTCCTCAATTAATGCCTTCTGTGGCATACATCCCAAATCGTTTCCGCCTGAGTGCACCACCAATACCTTCGGGGGGAGAAAAGCCTGGCATGTTCCACCACCGTGCCTACTACTTGTGACCATTTCATGCCCCTGATCCCAAACCATCTGATGATAAGCCGGTCCCTTCCAAAGCCCAACTGGGTCCCATCCGGCTTCACTGCTGCTGCCTTCCTCGCCCAGTATACGTAGGAATGTCCTACAATCCAACACTTCCCCGGCTCTGTCAAAAAAATTAAAACGTTATCAGTTCCCCCCGATTCGGGGCACCAAACCCGGTCTCACATACCCCCGGAATCGCTCTGATCTCCATCTCCCGATCCTCCTAATCACTGAAGCCTCTAACCCCAAATTAGCCGCCTCCGTCGCCGCGCCTATCCTGAAAGAATGAGAACCAAACTCCGGGCCCACATTTCCCATCAATCCCAACACCTTCCGCATTACTGCCACAAACTGAAAACGCGACAATGGCATTCCGTTCGCATGAACCAACATCGGGCCTGCCCCAGAACCGGCCATCTGAAGATATTCCTTCACAGCCCTTACTGGACAACATTCCCCGCCGATTGCCCGCAGCACCACTACCGATCCTCTACCCTCTTGGTCCGTTTTAGACCTCCGAACCCATAACTCGACCATCCCTTCTGTCACCACAACATCCTGCCTACTCATCCCGCTCACATCCCACCTGTTTTTTCCCACCAGCTCCGACACCCTGAACGCTCCAAAGAAAGCCAGGACGAAAGCGGCCCTGAACAACAGTTCTTCATACTTTGATAAACAAACCCTATTTAGCTCCGCCACCAACCCCTGCAGAATCGCAAAAGTAACTGGCCTCCGACCATCCGACCGGAATCGCTTTTTACACATCCCTCTGACTGCCATCCGAGTCACAAAATTTTTTGTAAGGTCCTCCCTACCCAGCAAACGAAAAAGGAATGCCATTGCTGCCATCCTCTTTCGCACTTCAGAGGGCGATAGCCCTTCCCTCTCCCATGAACCTACCCAGCTCATCCACAACAAGAAATTACTCCTCTTGCATTCCTGATACTGCTCCTCCTGTAGCACCCGCTCCCACAATTTCCACACTCGGGCGTAAGCCCTCCATGTGTTAGGAGCCAAAGCCCTTTTGATTAATCTCAACATTCCTGGCAACCCAGGTACCACAGATCCTCGGGACATGCTACTCCATCCCGTTCCGCTCCCGGGGCCACTTCTCAGAACCTGTCCCACTGAAATCGTGACAAAGCATCAGCAATAACGTTAAATCAACCCGGGACATGCACTGCTCTGAAAGATATGTTGCATCTCAGGCACTCCAATACAAACACCCTTAGGAGCCGTATCACCGCCGGCGAATTTGCCGTTAAACGGTTGATTGCCCATACCACTCCCTGATTGTCAGAATGGAAACAAACCCTTTTGTTGCCCAGCTGCTCCGGCCAAATCTTTAATGCCACAACCAACGGGAATAATTCCAAGAAAGTCAGGTTCTTAGTCAAACCCCACGCGGTCCACACTTCGGGCCATCTACCCGCACACCACTGGCCGTTCAAATAGGCCCCAAAACCGTGGGTTCCTGCAGCGTCTGTAAATAAACACAGCTGGTCGTCCGACCAGCCTATTTCCTGCATGATCACTTGCCCGTTGAAATCCTCCAAGAAGGTCCGCCAGACCTTCAAGTCCTCTTTGACCTCCACTGACAACCTGACATGGGCCTAGATTTGGAGTTCGGCGGTAGCCGTCAAAACCAGCGTTAGAGGCTCCTAACGCTGGTTTTGGGCGCCCGCTGGTATTTGGAGTCAGTGATTAAAGGGTCTAACGCTCACTTTTCAGCCGCGACTTTTCCATACCGCAGATCCCCCTACGCCATTTGCGTATCCTATCTTTTCAATGGGATCTTTCTAACGCTGGTATTTAGAGTCGTTTCTGAAGTGAGCGTTAGAGCTCTAACGACAAGATTCCAGCCGCCTGAAAATAGCAGGAGTTAAGAGCTTTCTGGCTAACGCCGGTTCATAAAGCTCTTAACTACTGTACCCTAAAGTACACTAACACCCATAAACTACCTATGTACCCCTAAACCGAGCTCCCCCCACATCGCCGCCACTCGATTAAAATTTTGAACCCCTAATCTGCCGACCGCCACCTACGTTATACTTATGTACCCCTAATCTGCTACCCCTAACACCGCCGACCCCTGTATTATATTTATTAACCCCTAACCTGCCCCCCACAACATCGCCGCCAGCTACTTAAAATAATTAACCCCTAATCTTCCGACCGCAAAGCGCCGCCACCTACGTTATCCCTATGTACCCCTAATCTGCTACCCCTAACACCGCCGACCCCTATATTATATTTATTAACCCCTAATCTGCCCCCCACAACGTCGCCAACACCTGCCTACACTTATTAACTCCTAATCTGCCGAGCGGACCTGAGCGCTACTATAATAAAGTTATTAACCCCTAATCCGCCTCACTAACCCTATCATAAATAGTATTAACCCCTAATCTGCCCTCCCTAACATCGCCGACACCTACCTTCAATTATTAACCCCTAATCTTCCGATCGGAGCTCACCGCTATTCTAATAAATGTATTAACCCCTAAAGCTAAGTCTAACCCTAACACTAACACCCCCCTAAGTTAAATATAATTTTTATCTAACGAAATAAATTAACTCTTATTAAATAAATGATTCCTATTTAAAGCTAAATACTTACCTGTAAAATAAACCCTAATATAGCTACAATATAAATTATAATTATATTATAGCTATTTTAGGATTAATATTTATTTTACAGGCAACTTTGTAATTATTTTAACCAGGTACAATAGCTATTAAATAGTTAAGAACTATTTAATAGTTACCTAGTTAAAATAATAACAAATTTACCTGTAAAATAAATCCTAACCTAAGATATAATTAAACCTAACACTACCCTATCAATAAAATAATTAAATAAACTACCTACAATTACCTACAATTAACCTAACACTACACTATCAATAAATTAATTAAACACAATTCCTACAAATAAATACAATTAAATAAACTAGCTAAAGTGCAAAAAATAAAAAAGAACTAAGTTACAGAAAATAAAAAAATATTTACAAACATGAGAAAAATATTACAACAATTTTAAACTAATTACACCTACTCTAAGCCCCCTAATAAAATAACAAAGCCCCCCAAAATAAAAAATTCCCTACCCTATTCTAAATTAAAAAAGTTACAAGCTCTTTTACCTTACCAGCCCTGAACAGGGCCCTTTGCGGGCATGCCCCAAGAATTTCAGCTCTTTTGCCTGTAAAAAAAAAACATACAATACCCCCCCCCCAACATTACAACCCACCACCCACATACCCCTAATCTAACCCAAACCCCCCTTAAATAAACCTAACACTAATCCCCTGAAGATCTTCCTACCTTGTCTTCACCATCCAGGTATCACCGATCCGTCCTGGCTCCAAGATCTTCATCCAACCCCCGCTTGGGTTGGCGATCCATAATCCGGTGCTGAAGAGGTCCAGAAGAGGCTCCAAAGTCTTCCTCCTATCCGGCAAGAAGAGGACATCCGGACCGGCAAACATCTTCTCCAAGCGGCATCTTCGATCTTCTTCCATCCGGAGCGAAGCGGCAGGATCCTGAAGACCTCCAGCGCGGAACATCCATCCGGACCGACGACTGAACGACGAATGACTGTTCCTTTAAGGGACGTCATCCAAGATGGCGTCCCTCGAATTCCGATTGGCTGATAGGATTCTATCAGCCAATCGGAATTAAGGTAGGAATTTTCTGATTGGCTGATGGAATCAGCCAATCAGAATCTAGTTCAATCCGATTGGCCGATCCAATCAGCCAATCAGATTGAGCTCGCATTCTATTGGCTGATCGGAACAGCCAATAGAATGCGAGCTCAATCTGATTGGCTGATTGGATCAGCCAATCGGATTGAACTTGATTCTGATTGGCTGATTCCATCAGCCAATCAGAAAATTCCTACCTTAATTCCGATTGGCTGATAGAATCCTATCAGCCAATCGGAATTCGAGGGACGCCATCTTGGATGACGTCCCTTAAAGGAACAGTCATTCGTTGTCAGTCGTCGGTCCGGATGGATGTTCCGAGCTGGAGGTCTTCAGGATCCTGCCACTTCGCTCCGGATGGAAGAAGATCGAAGATGCCGCTTGGAGAAGATGTTTGCCGGTCCGGATGTCCTCTTCTTGCCGGATAGGAGGAAGACTTTGGAGCCTCTTCTGGACCTCTTCAGCACCGGATTATGGATCGCCAACCCCCGCTTGGGTTGGATGAAGATCTTGAGCAGGACGGATCGGGTGATACCTGGATGGTGAAGACAAGGTAGGAAGATCTTCAGGGGATTAGTGTTAGGTTTATTTAAGGGGGGTTTGGGTTAGATTAGGGGTATGTGGGTGGTGGGTTGTAATGTTGGGGGGGGGGGTATTGTATGGTTTTTTTTTACAGGCAAAAGAGCTGAACTTCTTGGGGCATGCCCCGCAAAGGGCCCTGTTCAGGGCTGGTAAGGTAAAAGAGCTTGTAACTTTTTTAATTTAGAATAGGGTAGGGAATTTTTTATTTTGGGGGGCTTTGTTATTTTATTAGGGGGCTTAGAGTAGGTGTAATTAGTTTAAAATTGTTGTAATATTTTTCTTATGTTTGTAAATATTTTTTTATTTTCTGTAACTTAGTTCTTTTTTATTTTTTGTACTTTAGCTAGTTTATTTAATTGTATTTATTTGTAGGAATTGTGTTTAATTAATTTATTGATAGTGTAGTGTTAGGTTAATTGTAGGTTATTGTAGGTAGTTTATTTAATTATTTTTATTGATAGGGTAGTGTTAGGTTTAATTATATCTTAGGTTAGGATTTATTTTACAGGTAATTTTGTTATTATTTTAACTAGGTAACTATTAATAGTTCTTAACTATTTAATAGCTATTGTACCTGGTTAAAATAATTACAAAGTTGCCTGTAAAAATAAATATTAATCCTAAAATAGCTATAATATAATTATAGATTTATATTGTAGCTATATTAGGATTTATTTTACAGGTAAGTATTTAGCTTTAAATAGGAATCATTATTTAATAAGAGTTAATTTATTTCGTTAGATAAAAATTATATTTAACTTAGTGGGGTGTAGTGTTAGGGTTAGACTTAGCTTTATGGGTTAATCCATTTTATTAGAATAGCGGTGAGCTCCGATCGGAAGATTAGGGGTTAATAATTGAAGGTAGGTGTCGGCGATGTTAGGGAGGGGCAGATAGGGGTTAATACTATTTATGATAGGGTTAGTGAGGCGGATTAGGGGTAATAACTTTATTATAGTAGCGCTCAGGTCCGCTCGGTAGATTAGGGGTTAATAAGTGTAGTTAGGTGGAGGCGACGTTGTGGGGGGCAGATTAGGGGTTAATAAATATAATATAGGGGTCGGCGATGTTAGGGCAGCAGATTAGGGGTACATAGGGATAACGTAGGTTGCGGCGGTTTACGGAGCGGCAGATTAGGGGTTTAAAAAAATATGCAGGGGTCAGCGATAGCGGGGCGGCAGATTAGGGGTTAATAAGTGTAAGGTTAGGGGTGTTAAGACTCGGGGTACATGTTAGAGTGTTAGGTGCAGACGTAGGAAGTGTTTCCCCATAGGAAACAATGGGGCTGCGTTAGGAGCTGAACGCTGCTTTTTTGCAGGTGTTAGGTTTTTTTTCAGCTCAAACAGCCCCATTGTTTCCTATGGGGGAATCGTGCACAAGCACGTTTTTGAGGCCGGCCGCGTCCGTAAGCAACTCTGGTATCGAGAGTTGCATTTGCGGTAAAAATGCTCTACGCTCCTTTTTTGGAGCCTAACGCAGCATTTGATTAAACTCACGATACCAGAGTTAAATTTATGGTGCGGCCAGAAAAAAGCCCGCGGAGCGTTAACAGCCCTTTTACCGCCGAACTCCAAATCTAGGCCATGGTGTCTTGGGTCAGAAACTCCAGTTGTCAGCAATGACATACGTCTGCAGAATATTCGGCCAATGGGAATTATCCTGCATGCAAAGTTCAGCTTTCCCAACAACGATTGTATATCCCTGAGGGTAGCTTTCTTTCTCGCCAGCATCCTGCCAATCACCGATTTGAGGTCAGCTACCTTGTCCTCTGGTAACCTGCACTCCATCTTAATGGAATCCAATTGGATTCCCAAAAAACTCAATGACGTTGTGGGGCCCTCGGATTTATCAGCGGCCACCGGGATACCAAATTCCTCGGTCACCTGCCCGAAAGCCCGGACCAAACGGTCACATATCGCCGAGCCAGCCGGCCCAACAAACAGGAAATCGTCCAGGTAATGTACCATAGAAGAAATCCCCGCCGTCTGCTTCACCACCCACTCAACAAAGGAACTGAACCGCTCAAAATAGGAACATGAAATTGAACATCCCATCGGGAGGCACAAATCAACGAAAAAAGATCCATCCATTTTGCATCCCAAAAGATGGTGACACCTTGGATGGACCGGGAGCAGGCGAAAAGCCGATTCAAACATCAGCTTTTGCCATTAAAGCCCCAAGACCCGCCGATCTCACTAAGCCCACAGCCTTGTCGAATGATGCATATTTCACCGCCACCAATTCCGGATCGATGCCGTCATTGACCGGACAATCCTTTAGGGTAGGACAGGTGGTGGATCATGCGATATTGACCCGGGGCCTTCTTGGGGACCACCCCCAGTGGTGATACCCTGAGGTTCATGAATGGGGGTTCCGCGAACGGACCCGCCATTCTACCCAATCGAACCTCCTTTTCAATTTTCTCTCTTAGGACCCCCCGGGTATTCCCTGCTGACTTCAAATTCCCTGGAATACCCTCCATTCGCTCATCTTTATATGGAATCATAAAACCCGAGCTAAAACCCGTAAGTAGCAGCTCAGCATCCTCAGCGCGTCCGCGCTTATTGGGCGTAAGCCTCTAACCATGGGGCCATCTTTTCGACCCTCACTGGCGTCCGTGCCGTTGAACCCACGTCTCCTGACCGGGTCGCTTGTTTCCTTTTCTTGAAGCAATTCACGAAGGGGTGTACCCCCCACACCCTGAACACTCGTGCTTTGTATTTGCCATGATGCCCCGAACTTACACAGGCCCCATCATTGAACTGGAAGCATACCCATTTTCTAAGGGCTGATCCAGTCCCCCCGGAGCTTCCGTTGCCCGACGTTTGCCCGTAGCCCCGAAAGGAATGACTACCCCTTAAGGGAGTCATAATCTCTAGCCAGATGCTCATATCTCTGTCGTCCCACCGCATCTCTGGCCGCACCGCCAACCTTTGCCTAAAGCCCTCGTCGTACCGCCACCACGCCAATTCCCCCGTATGTCCTATACGCGCTGGAAATCTCGTCGTAATAACAGAACAACGAAGACCCTTGATCCGGGAACTTCTCGCATGTGACACTAGCAAAATGCCAAATGCACGCGACCAATTACTAAAAGTCTTTGTAATTTGCGCCAACGTTTTTGCGCTCCTCCTCCTCCTTTTTCCCTGTTTCCTTCTCATCCTCCTTTACCTCCAGAACGTGCTCCAAAGGCAAACAGTGAGAAAATCTCTATATATTCCCGTTTCCCAATCTTTTCCCTCAAATCACTGGTTAAGTGAATCCCATAAAGGGCCAATTGAACAGAGACATGGTCTCCGCATAGCCCCTTCCGGTACCCGGACCACCTCTCCACTACACTGCTCGCTGTACTTCCCGTGCTTGCCGGCTGGTACCGGCGACCCCCGCAACAGCTGGGGTAACTCCTGGCGTTGCCCACGCCGCCGCAACCGAGGAACTCCCACCCGGGTTTTCCAAAGACGCAATTAAAGCTTTTAAACCTGACACAAACGTTTCCCTTCTCACCAGACACAGCCCCATTCACACTTGGTGCCCCACCAGCCATCTCACCTGCTGGCTGCTGCACCTTTCATCTGCCGCGTTCCACTCATACTGGTCTTGCTTCTGTATGTTCCTCCCGTACCGATCTAGCTTCTGCGCGCTCCTCTCGAACTGGCGCTCCTATCTTCCTCCCTTCCTCTGCTCACGTCCAGTCTCCTCCGAACCGGTTCTCTCCTGGCAGGGGATCTCCCCCTGCCGTATCTGCTCCGGTCCCGACTTCTATCCAATCTTGCCCAAGTAGGCGAAGCCGATGACCCGCCTCCTCTTGTCCTCCTCGCGGCGACCTAGACCTCCTCGCCTCCTCTGGCCGGCTGCATAGCCCCTCGATCTGTTCTACCTCCTGCTACCGGTGCCTGTAATGTAGATATAGACATAACCTCTCTCCCCACAGAAACTCCTCTACCCCCTACCTCTCTCTCCTGAGAAACTGCTCCCTGCCCTCCCACACTCCGTTGAGGAGACAATAACTGTAGTATCTGCGCCAAGGCGGACAGATCACCTACCTGACTCGCCGTTCTCGGTCCCGCCGAGGTGCCCTCTAAGGGATCATCCTCACCATCCGCAAAGTCAACAGTGGCATTGAGCGCGAGTGGTGGCTCCGTAAGCCTGTCCTGCTGTGCCGGGATGACTCCTTCAGAGGCGTCCAGAGCCTCCTCCCTCAGTTCTCCCCCGGTCCCACTGCAATGCACAATAAAAAATCAAAACTGTTCACAGCAATAAACACCCCCCCGTTCCTATATTTTGCCTTCATATGACCACTTTTTTTTTTTTTTGCTCCCCACTATAGGACCCCCCCTTCCTTTACCCGCCCCAGAGGGCCCTACCCGACACCCACTCCTTAGAAAACTTTACAAAACCCCCCCCCGTGCTCGGCGCACCCCCCATAGGGAGGTACCGTCATCCTGCATATGGACCCCCACTCTAAATGGCCCCCCCCAATCTATATGCCACCAAAGGGAGGGGGAACAGCTATAACAAACGAAATACCAGCGGACCTGCCAAGTAAGCTGGACCCCAGGCTACATTCTATCTCACTTTCCCCTTTTTTTTTTTTTTTTTGGGGCCAAAATGGTACCTCGACCTGCTAACAGAGAAGGGCCTAATAGATACGCCTGCCCCAAGAAGACCGGTACCTGGCCTAAAGGGGGGCCGCCTAAATTTACAGGGGAGGAATCTTATCTATATATTTATATATTTCTTTATTTTAAATTAAACGAGAGAAGCAGGGCTATAAGCCCAAACCTACTGCTTGTGAAGTGGTTCCGCCAACCTTTATGCCCCCAAGGCTGGCAGAAACAACCCAGATACTCCCTCACACTATGCGCGCTCTTTTTTTTTTTTTTTTTATTAAAATACCCCCTTTCTCTAGCCTTAATAACGGCCAGTTATGCCCCCTGGGTCCATACCCCGATCCCCAGCAAAAATTTTCCCTCAACTTTTTTTTTTTTTGCGCACTGCTGAACCCTATGTTCCCTTTTCTCCAGGCCAGTCGGGCGCACTCTGTGAGGAAAACCTCCCCCCCCCTCCCCCCAATGGGCGCCACCTGTAAATGCAGCTCCCCCCCCACCATACACCCTGTCCTTCAATAACTTTTGCGCCTTTTTTTTTTTTTTTTTTACTGTTATATTTTGTTTTTCTGCGATAGCTCAGCCATTATGTCCCCATACTTCGATAGCTCAGCCGCTTACCTAACTCCCGACCTCTTCTCCCGGTCCGTCCTGATCTGCCGCGTCCTCTCGCTGTTTGGGGCTCCGACCGTTGACGTGCCGTGATGACGTCAGACCGCAGCGCCGCCCGCGACCGGGCCTCCGTTCCCGCTCCGGACCGTAGACTTCCATGGCTCTCCAGACTCGCCTGCTCCTGCGGACCCGCCGGCTGACTCCTCTCCCGACCGGATCTTCTCCTGCCGACCTCCGGGCCGTCTTCCGCTCCCGACTGCTGACTCCAACACCGGACCTGTCGTGGCTGCCTCCCCAGCCGTGGACAACTGCTGCCCGGATCCAGCCTTCGCCATTCCTCCTCGCCGCCGACAGCAACTCCTGCAACAAGGCCTCCATCTTCAGGTAAGTCAGTGTACACACCTCCTACCGTGCTGTTCAGAAGGACACCTGTGACCTCACTTCCAGTGCTGGGACTTATCAAAGTTCCCCAACCCCACCCACATGGAAATAATCCACTCCTGGGGGGAAGTGGGTCACAGGTGCCCCTCCTTCCATGTTGTCATCCGGGCCTTTACTATCACTTAAAACCATATAAAAACTTGTATTGTCATGTGAAAAGTTTGCATTGTCACATATACAGTGTGTAGCTGTGCATAAAAAACAAATGAAAGGATGTTATTTCACATTAAAAATATATGAAATTAGTACATTTTGACTGAAAAAAACAACACTGTCTAGGGAAGAACTGTAAAATTAAATCTAAAAGTATTTTAATATTTTAGGAAAAGACAATGCTGTATTTATGTATATAAATTATGTGGGGGGAAAAAGCTACAGTTTTGCTCGTAGGTAGAGCATGCAATTAATCAATAAGTATGTATAGAATCATGAAACTAAGCTACATGTTTTGTTCCACAGCCTTTATACATTAAACATAAATTAAATTTCTGGAGACGTCCAGTCCATAAATATAAATATGGAGTTTGAGTCCAATTCTGCTGAAAACTAATCAAAACATAATCATGCAATAATTAACAGTTAATCAGTCAAGTATAGGAAACATGAGAAGAGACAGTGCATATGTTAATGTCCATAAATCCTAAGCAAAGTGGCAATCACAAAAAACTTGATGAATTTAGCATTAGTACTATTATTTATTATTTGCAAGTGATAAACATAAGTTTTGAGTTTAAATTAGTTGTAGCAGCCGGAGTCCAGCAGGGTTAATAATGAAGGTCTATCATTAAATCTTATCAGATTTGTAATCACATTCATGATATACACTTCAAAGCTTGATTAGCTGCAGCAGCTAAAGTTCAGCAAAACTAAAGTACTATCATTAATTTGCAAAATAGATGTGATTGGTTACACTAGCACCAGATAATGGAATTAATAGTAGTTGTGCAGAAACAAAGTTATATGTTCTCATCCAAAATTATACAGAATGCTCACTTTTTTATTCAACACACTCTTATCACACTTACAGCGGATACTGAATCATTTAACCTGCAGCTTTTAAAGAGCAAATTTCTTCCACCACCCTGTTCCATGTCCTAGTGTGTCAATCATTACTCCAGCTGATAGTGCTACTATTCTCTGGTTTATTCTTAGCGTCTCACATCACTGCAAAAGTAACAGACAGTTTGGACTCAAATGAAATTGTCCTGGAGTAACTTAAAAGAACATTGCACTCCAAAATGTCTTTCTTTCTTTCTATTCACATCAAAATAGCTTTAAAGTCCCACATTTTTAAACACACGGATGATTATTTTTTTAAATAGAATATCCTCATATACATTTAAATATGAAAACAGTGACCCACAGTGACACATCAAGCACAAAAGAGTATTAGACCCTATACAAATGATAAAGTTATAGGATTTTACAATATAATATATAAACATAATAAATATATAAAAACACAAAGTAGCAGCGATTCCACAAGTAAAGGAAATAAACAACAAGATATAGTTGTTAGAGCTGCTAGTCTTCTAGAAAATTGTGTAACGGCATTATCGTCTCCCACAGAGAAGTATGATACAAAGCCTCTTGGCGAGACAGTACAGCATACAAACACATATTTCAGCACTTTATGACATTTCAGAGCCCTTCTCGATCAAAAGTAATTTCTTTTCCGTAATAGAATAAGGACTTATTGATCTCCTTAGAGTGGAAGCCTCAGATCAGATATTAATGAACTAAGGCTATGAAGCCTATTTATCAAGGGCCAAACAGCCTCTGATGCCCCTGTTTCTGCGCGAGCCTTCAGGCTCGCCGGAAATAGCAGTTATGAAGCAGCGGTCTTAAGAAAGATACTGAGCTCAACTTACCAAGCAGTGAACCTGAAATTATAGTAAAGAAGCAGCAAAGCTACGATCGGGAGGATTGACAGCCCCTGCTAGAGGCCCAATTAGCCGCCAGCACGCAGGGGTAGCATTGCACTGGGCAGCAATGTCCAGAGAATATGATTTGTGTGCCCCAATGTTTAAAGGAACAGACTACTTCAAAATTGTTTCCCCAGTTTTGCATAACCAACACTGTTATATTAATACACGTTTTACCTCTGTAATTACCTTGTATCTAAGCTTCTGCTGACTGCACCCTTATCTCAGTTCTTTTGAAAGACTTGCATTTTAGCCAATCAGAGTTAACTCTTAAAGGGACACTGAACCCTTTTTTTATTTCATGATTCAGATAGAGCATGACATTTTAAGCAACTTTCTAATTTACACCTATTATCAAATTTTCTTTATTCTCTTGGTATCTTTATTTGAAATGCAACAATGTAAGTTTAGATGCCGGCCCATTTTTGGTGAACAACCTGGGTTGTCCATGCTGATTGGTGGATACATTCATCCACCAATCAAAAAGTGCTAATCAGAGTTTTGAACCAAAAAAAGCTTAGATGCCTTCTTTTTCAAATAAAGATAGCAAGAGAACGAAGAAAAATTGATCATTGGAGTACATTAGAAAGTTGCTAAAAATTGCATGCTCTATCTGAAACACGAAAGAAATTTTTTTTGGGTTCAGTGTCCCTTTAAATAATTCTACAGGAGTGAGCACAATGTTATCTATATGGCAAACATGAAAAACTATCAAAAAGAGGCAGTTTTCAACAGTTTAGAAATCAGTTTGAGCCTACCTAGGTTTAGCTCGCAGTAAAAAATACCAAGAGAACAAAGCAAACTTGATGATAAAAGTAAATTGGAAAGTTGTTTGAAATGGCATTCTTAGAAATCAGTTTGAGCCTACCTAGGTTTAGCTTTCAACAAGGAATACAAAGAGAACAAAGCAAACGATGATAAAAGTAAATTGGAAAGTTGTTTGAAATGGCATGCCCTATCTGAATCATGAAAGTTTACTTTTAACTAGACTGTCCTTAAATAAAAAGAGCCCAGTGAGTTAAAAACAACTAAAAACAGGTATTTGTTAGATCATTTAAAGGGACATTAAACCCCCAAAAAATCTTTCATGATATAGAGAGGAGAATACAATTTTAAAACAACATCCAATTTACTTCTATTATCTAATTTGCTTCATTCTTTAGATATACTTTGTTAAAAAATAGCAATGCACATGGGTGAGCCAATCACCTGAGGCATCTATGTGCAGGCACCAATCAGCAGCTACGGAGCCCATCTAGATATGCTTTTCAGGAAAGAATAGCAAGAGAATGAAGCAAATTAGATAATAGAAGTAAATTAGAAATTTGTTTAAAATGGTATTCTCTATTTGAATCTTGAGAGAAAAAAATTGGGTTTTATGTCCCTTTAAGTATAAAGATAAAGACATTATTATTATAGAGGGATATGTCTGTACCTCACTGACAAGGTCCACACAAGGCCATAGAATACAAAATAATTTACCATGGCTCTTGTCCGGCTGATATACTGCAGGTAACTTCCTCTCCATAAAACAAATTATTATGCTTTTGTTCGTTCCCTGGTTGAGCATGGCTCTCTTTTTATGCAGATTTCCAATAATAAGTTATGAAAAAAAATCACTTTATATATATTTGATTCCTAGTGTGCTTCAAAAAGAAAAGAAAAATAAACATTTAACACATACTCAAAATGACAAGATTATGATGTGCAGACTAAAGTTTAATAAACTAATCCCCTGGTTCATAGGTTAAGATAAAGAGGGCAAATGCTATTTTTCCCCACCACATAAAGGAAAATACTAAATCCTGATAACCCTTTTAATGAAGTTGAAAATGTTGGGAATTATTTTTCTTTCCAATACTCAAAAGGAAATACTAAATAATTCCCCTATTATTGTAGAAGAAATAGTTGAGAATTTTTTTTATAATTTGTTTTATCTTTCCATCATTTAAAAGTGAATATAAATATCATTATCTATATTTAATAGATAATTAAAACTACTTAAGTTTTATCTTTCATGATTCAGATAGAGCATGCGATTTTAAGTAACTTTCTAATTTACTCCTATTATCATTTTTTATTCGTTCTCTTTGTATCTTTATTTAAAAAAGCAGGAATGTAAGCTTAAGAGCTGGCCCATCTTTGGTTCAGCACGTGGGTAGCACTTGCTGATTGGTGGCTACATATAGCATCTATGGTAAGTATATTTAGGTTTCTAACACCTAATAATTATGTATTGTAACTACTTGTGCAAGAGGTGTTTCATAATTGTTTTTTCTTTCTGTTGATGAACTTACATGCAGTTCCTATATGTTTAACAAACATTGTTTCAGACTTTTCCACATCAAAGGATATACTTATTTCTTCCTTTTCAAGATACAATGATGAATGGTAGACCATTAGGGAGCAAGCAGATGTGTAGGCATTAGGGATGGGCGAATGTTTCTAAAATTTCCAAAGTTAAAACGAATTTTTATACATTCGTTCATTCGAATCGAATTTCGAATGTTTATTACAACATTCTAACATTCTATTTTCGATTTTCGTTTTCTAATTTTTCAATAAAATTCGAAAATATTCGTTAGAATAATAGAATGTTTAGCTATGTATTCATTCAATTTCGAAATGTAATATTCAAATTTGAATGTGACATTCAAATTCGAAATAGTATTTCTAGTCTACAATTGTGTTTAATAAATGTAATATTCAAATTTGAATGCTACATTCAAATGTCACATTCGAATTTTAAATAGTATTTCTAGTCTAATAAGTGTTTTAAATGTAATATTCGTATTCGAATATGACATTCAAATTCGAATGTCACATTCAAATTCAAAATAGTATTTCTAGTCTAATACTGTGTTTTTTAATTGTAATATTCGAATTCGAAATAGTATTTCTAGTTTTCAACTGTTTAATAAATGTAATATTCGATATGAATGTGATATTCGATTTGAATGTGATATTCAAATTCGAAATAGTATTTCTAGTCTAATACTGTGTTTTATAAATGTAATATTCAAATTCGAATTTGATATTCAATTCGAATGTGATATTCGATTTGAATGTGACATTCAAATTCAAAATAGTGTTTCTAGTCTACAATTGTCTTTTATAAATGTAATATTCGAATTCGAAAGTGACATTCAAATGTGACATTCGAATTCGAATGTGACATTCGAAAACTGTAAATAACATTCGAAAATCAAATTTTTAAGAATATTCGTTCTTATCAACATTCTATTATGTAAATCGAATTTCTACAATAACATTCGTTCTAACATTCGAATTTGAATATAAACACATTCGCCCATCCCTAGTAGGTATTTATGTTAAAAGTGGATTTTATTAAAATCATTATTTTATCATTGTTCAAGAACACATTAAAACTCTTTCTCTTGACATGATTACAATTTCAGTATATACGGTACAAGAGCTGAAATGGATTCCAGTTCAGTAGTCTTCAGGAATCATTCTACAATAGCATTAAACTCCTGTGCAATGGAAACAAGGCTTCAATTTCTAGAAGGCCCCTTAATTTTCTCTTTAGAAATTGGATTTTAAGGTCTGCAAAGTTTGGAAGAAGAATGTTTGATCATGTTTTCAATTCATAACTCTTTATTTTATTTATTTATTTTTGCAATATATTTTAGTCTGTTTTCATTATGTCTAGCCCATTCATTGGATTGCTTTGCTAGTCTCATTGGTGAATATTATCTATAGAGATCAAAGATAATTGGAAATTAAACACAAATATACAAATATCTGTAACTTGACCCTTATTACTAAATAATACTAAACATTTGTTATTTAGTCTGTTAGTCATCCTGTTTTAGACATTCACTAATAATTAAGGGCTAGATTACAATGGGAGTGATCATATGTTATTGCTCATGGGCGCTAACTGCACTCAAGGTAAAAAAAATAGTGCTTGGGTTAGCGCTGTTATTACAAGTTCAAAGTGAAAAGTTAGCAAGTGTTTTTAGAAACTTTTACCATTTACTTATAGTTTGCGCATAAATGCAAGTGTTACAGCAATATCAGTGCACTAAAACATTATCCCTTGTAATCTAGACTATAGTTACCTGGGATCAGTTATGCAAACAATGACCTGTTCTAATTAACTAGAACATGTAACCTTTGCATTTAAAATATCCCTTTAAAAGTAAAAAAAAGTTACCCAAATGGTACTTGACATAGCTTTTCTTATGGATTGAACTAGAGCTTAACAACATTAGTGACTACACATGCAAACTTGTATTCATTTTTGGGGATTTCAAGTAAACTGTGTGTGTAAGAATTGTTATGCTTGCAGCTTTCTTCACAGCTATTCTCTTATAATAACCCTTCAAAGTGCTGGTTAATGAAGTTCTACATTTTATATACTTGGTGCCCCCCATCTTGGGATTTAGTATTCTTGTACATTATAACATAGGCTGTTCCATTTAAAGATTAGTGATATTGTTGTCTTCATGACAAGCGGAATCATGCACTTCAGTTTAGTGTGCACAATACAGAGTGGGAGCTGTATGATTTGAAATAAGCTGCATTCATCTATATTATTCCTGTGGGATTTGTATGTGTATGTAACTTATGTAAAAGTGCAAGGTACAGCTGTCAAAAAGTCAACAATGTTGCTGATCCGTGAGAGCTCACTGCTTCTGCCATGGGATCATGCAGCTAAATGTGCGTACCAAGATGGCAGCTCCCAGTATAAAGATGCAGAGCTTTACCAAGTGACTTCTGTTAAGAGCTAAAATTAAAGAACCTCTTTAAAGAGAGCTGTAGGTACAGATGGAAAGCAATAACATTGTGAGCAGTAACCCTGTTAGTGTAGCTATACCCAGATCTATAATGTCCGTTTTGGGCACCAAAGTGATAATTATTTATCTCTAAGACATTTTTTAAATGACTTAAACTGAGTCTAAACACTTGACAATAGAGCTATTCATGGCAAAAATTAGCAAAAGTCAGGAGTAATGGAAATATCTGGAGTTGTATCAAAACTTGTAATTAATGTTCTCTATGCTACTGTTTGTATTGTATTAATGTCCTTCTCTCATAACATTAAGGTCATTGAAAATGGAAGCTCACTCTTAAAAAGTGTGCTCTTTGCCCTTACAACTTCAAAAGAAATTGCATTGCAATTACATGATCCATATTAATAAGCTAAAATATAAGATACATTATAATTAATTACATTAATCAGATGCTTGCCTAATTATTTGTATCCGTTTTGGTTGAAGGAAATTCATCTACTTACACTGAAAATGAATCCTTGATGAAAAGATTACATGCACAGTCATGAACACAATACTTTAATATTTCTGTTTAATTAGCATGCATTTCCACTCTCAAGATCAGGTACATTCAAATGGACTTTTAAGTGTGAGAACATTTTCTTATATATATATGTTAACAGAGAAAATGGACAAGTTTACAGATGGATGATGTGCTGCCAATGATCAATATATGAGAAATATACAAATGGAAAAGTACTGGATTCAGTTATCCATAATGTCTATATTGGTTTTTTTTTCTCCTTGTATCTCTTTCCGACTTCTATTTTTAACTTCTCTCACACCATTGCACTTTTCTATTTCCTTCTTTCCGTGTTCTAAGTTTCCTTTATACCCAGTTGTCTATATTTTTTCTCTTCTCATTTTCTTTTCTTTGCACCACTTTCTAAACATTTTACAACAGCTCATATATTGGCTGAAATTTAGTATATTGCGATTGGACAAGAACCTGTTAACACACCTTTGAGGCCTCCAGAGAAGAATTGGCAGCCAAAATTTAAGGTTGCTCGAGCAATCACTCGTGCACACCCCAAATCTGTTGTGGGATTGTAGGAACCCAGTCACTATATTGAGAAAAACAAGTTTTGTGAGAATGAAGTGGCTTTTCAGTTTCAATGCTGTTTATTTATAATGGTAGAAATTGCAAAACTTTTAAAAACACAGGTTTTACAGGTTAACAATTTACAATAAACAAAGTTAGAAAAATGTGTAATAAACAATTTTACAGTACAATGCATATAAATCACACATCATACACACATCCACCAGCTTAAAAGGGATTAAACAATGTTTTATTATTTTTTATATAAAATTGATTTCACAACCACTTATAGTAAATATGTATTTTCTTGTAACCACAACACAAAATACTGTACTTTTCAAAAATAACCTTAATAAATATATCCCATTGCATCTTAAAGGGACAGTGTACAGTGATTTTTTCTCTCTTCTTTAATGTGTTTCCAATAATCCATATTACCTTATGGAGTGTAAATATTTCAAAAAAAGCTCCTCTACATTTATTTGCATTTCAAATAGCTGAATTTGCCAGTTGTATACACACCTATGCTATACATTTTAATACTTAAATACAGGGTATAGAAAAACTGTATAAACTATAAAGTTTAAAATAAATCAAACTCCCAGTGGGGGATGGGAACCAGAGATGATAACATGTAAATGTTTCCATTGTTCTCTCAAATATTCAAAACATCAACAGACCAAAGAGAAATTGCACACCACCAGTCTTTCCAACAGGCTGTTTTGTCTCGTCAATTCTAGTCTCATTGATTGCTACTCTCTCAACATCTGTCTCTGCACCTAGAGTCTTCTGTGTAAGTATGTGGTAAAAGCAGACATTATGGATCTCATTTGTTCTCTATTTGCTCCTTCCCCTTGTGGTACAGCTTGTGGTGGTGGTTTAGCCTGTAGTGGGGGTGTCGCACAAGGTTGTGGTGTAAGGAAGGCCACTGGTGGAGTGTAATGCACCGGTGAAGGGGGTGGGGGTGGAGGTGGCATGAATTGATGGGAAGGCCAAGTGGGTTGGAATAAGGTCCAAGTAGGGCCAGTGCAGTATCTTTTCCAAGGTTGATCAGGGTGTAGTCATGTCCTGGAGTCAGAGGGGACACATTAGTTACAGGTTGGGGGACCAGGAGCTGATCCTGTGTTGCAAAAATGGGGCCCCCATCCTACTCCAGAAGTTGCAAGAATGATTCCCTCTTTCTGAGTTTCCTACTTCACCCTGCTCTTGTGATGCTTCATTAAACAATGAAATACAATATAAATGTTTTTTAAAGATTATACAAAAATATTCACTTTGAAGCAAGAGAAAAAATAAAAAGTAAATTTATAAAAAACAGAAACATGTTTAATATCCAAGAAATTACAAAAATCTGAATGACACTGCACAATGTCTATTAAGGTATTTAATCAATTTTCAGAGTAGGCATATTTTTAGTGCAATTTTAAACAATCCTAATAGAGCATGTAATTGTAATGCTAGTGACCATTTGATGCTGTATGTTTTACTAAAACAAAGGTCTTTAAGACAGAGTAGAAGAACCCCTCTGTACTAACAGAATACTGCTTAGTCCTGAGTAGAAACTGCCAGTAACTTCTCCCAACCACTATAGACCTTGTATTGGACTATGGGTTGACTAGCCCACTCTTCCTCCAATTTCATTTTCTCTGCCGGCAGTCTCTGTACCACTGTTTAATACTGTCTATGGTGTGTTGGTGATTGTCCACTCTTGCGCAAGCCTCCCTGATTTTCTCCCATAGTCTACTTTTAATTATGCCTCTTCAATTGTGGAGCTCTCTGCACATATGTCTCTCTCAGAGCGAATATCTCTGCCTCACTATACTATTGCTCCCTCATCATTGTTCTCTGAGAACACCCAGCAGTTTTCCTGCTTGTGATGAGGGACCATCCCTCTCTCCTTGATCTATTCCTAAAGCCTGAATCATCCTATTCCCTCCCCCACTCTCTACATACCCAGATATTTCTCTCTCTGCCCCTACTCTAGATTTACCTCTCCTAGGGTGGGGCACACTAACTGGCTCCTCCCTCCCCTCTGATCCTATCTCACTTGGTAGAACAAAGCCACCACCAACCCTTATTTTGGCCCCCCTCTACCTATCCCTCTAGCTACCTCACGACTTAACCCTTATTGACAACTCCTTATATCCCCGCTAGCACTAAAACCTACACTCTTGCTCCCTTACCAACCTCTCCCCCCTCTTTCACCCCCCCCTCTAAGGTTATCACTCCCAATAGCCGCAACTAAACATAAAACAACAAAAAAATCTTTGAGAATTAATTAATCCCTAATTTTAAGATTCTCTTAAAAACCTCTTATCTATAAACACAAAACAAAATTTACATTACAGTGGACAAAGAAATGCACAGAAACACAAATATAGATACATTTTTAATAAAAAGACAAAAAATAATACAGCAAATAATTCACAACAATCCTAACACATAACAAAATAACAGAAAACAGGAGCGCTTGAAGCTGAAGGTGAATTAATTCAAAACGTGAATTATTGAATACGATAAAACCAGGTATATCCTATAATTCGCTAGTGATATATCCTAGTGGAATAAAGGTGCTAATCAAAAACAAAATCAAAATTAGTTCAAGGTGCCATTCGCTAATGTTGTATCTTTAGAAATGCACAGAAACACAAATATAGATACATTTTTAATAAAAAGACAAAAATAATGCAGCAAAAAATTCACAAGAATCCTAACACATAACAAAATAACAGAAAACAGGAGCGCTTGAAGCTGAAGGTGAATTAACCCTTTAAGGACACAACTTTCAGTTTGCTCAATTGTTTTATGACGGAAAAATTCCGTCATATGTCCTCAAGAGGTTAACTCAAAACGTGAATTATTGAATACGATAAAACCAGGTATATCCTATAATTCGCTAGTGATATATCCCAGTGGAATAAAGGTGCTAATAAAAAACAAAATCAAAATTAGTTCAAGGTGCCATTCGCTAATGTTGTATCTTTAGTAGAAAACAAGTGCTAATCAAAAACAAAAACAAAATTACTTCAAAGTACCAGGTGTATCCCTTTAAATAGTGCACTAGTGTTCTTAATATGTTAAGATACTATGGTTAAAAAGGAAGACCAAATCTTACATATGTAAAAAGGGGCTATGCCAATTTAATATACATAATAAAACACAAAAAGATAGTATTAAAAAATTCTATAAAAGTTCTTATCTATAAATAGATAAAACTAACGGACGTCTCCATTAAAAAATAGAGCTCAGGTTGACAGCACATAAAATTGAATATGTATATAGGAAGATCCGTTAATGTGGACCAGTGGAACTAATTTCAGTTCAAGTTAGAAAGTTAACATGAGTGATTTCCAGAGTCAATACTCTCAGAAAGCGATCAACCACAGGCTTAACCCCACACTGTGTGTGCTCTGAAGTCTCTGTAATCAAAGTTACCGCCGTAGCGCGGTGACGTCACCTTTATGGGTGCTGTCCTGGATCAGCCTCCTGATTGGTCCTTTATCGGAGCGGCTTCGGAAGGTAACTGTAATTTTCGGTACCAAAGTATCTGCTCTTAAGTGTCTACCAACACGCAAGATACCTTTGAAGGAGTGATGTATAGATAAAGTAGCTTTGTCCAATCCACAAACGGAGGGGCTCTGATTTCACTCTGCGATAAAGTTCTGTGCAGTAGTACCCTTGTCAGACTATGCCGACCTTGTTTGCCAATACTGTCAGTCTCTGCCGGCCCAGCAAACGATTGCCAATTTTCGATTGTACAAAGGGTAACGATTTCCTGCAGCAATTCACACTCACGAGTGTAGCTCCAGCTTAGAATGTAGATAGAATAACTATAGTTGTGACTTCATCAATGCGTTTCTCCCTATACAGGGCTTTTTCAAGATGAGTTAGTCACAGCATATGCACCTTTTTAAAGGTGTATCCCAAATCTCATTGGTCCAAAGTTCATTAGTAGTTTCTAAAGGTGGAAATTATCTTGAATTGCAAAAATTATTTTTCAATATTTAAGGTGGTATTGGCAAACTTAATAGTGAGGCAACCAATCCTATAAAATATATTTCATAATAATAAATAAATGATTTAATATATAAAATAATAAAAATAGAAAATGAATGTACTAAATTACATACATTAACATTGTTTACCAGCAGCATAACTATAATATGTCATGAGTTGACACTGAGAAAATACAATGTACATATATAAAACAGAGATAAAACAAATAAATATAGGGGACTTAAAAGTTAGTATTATCTTAGTCTTACCAGTAACGACATTAATTAGTCTAATAAAAAAGGGGAGATGTCCAACTCAGAGTTTAGACCAGCAGGATATAGTGTATCATACTTGTATATAAATTCAGCCTCTTTTAGTTTTAGGAAATTTTCTATGTTTCCTCCTCTCCAATTTTGCTTGACATGCATTATCCCCCAGTATTTTAAATCTTTTGTGTTCCCATTATGTATTTGTTTAAAGTGCTTATGCAGATTAGTGTCCTCAACTCCTTTCTCAATGCATAGGAGGTGTTCCCTTATTCTATCTCTTATCATTCTCTTGGTCTCTCCAAAATACACCAAATTACATGAGCATTTAATAACATAGACTACCCCTTTGGTTGAGCACCTGATGCATTCCTTAATGACAATTTCATCTCCTAACTTATGCAAATTTATAACACTTCTTTTATCGCTATGCTTGCATGCCTTACAGGAATAGCAGGGAAAGAAACCGGATATCTTTTCTCTATATAAATTCTTTTGTGTGGAGCATAGTTTTTTATTTCCATTTCGAGCACTGGGTGCCAGAATGGATTTAAAGTTTTTTGTTTTTCTAAAAATCATTCTGGGTTTATCTGGAAGTGAACTTCCCAATATGGGGTCAGCTTTAAGTATGGACAAATGTTTATTTAAAATCTTTCTCATAATGCCATGGTCAATGTTAAATTCCATAATAAATGGGACATTGATCTTTTCTGTATTTTCATTGGGGTGTTTTTGTTTATATGAAAGGAGTGATCCCCTATCTGTCTCCCTTGCCCTATTCACGGCCCTATTTACAACCTCATCATTATATCCCCTATCCTTAAATTTATCAATTAGGGTTATAATTTGATTCTCAAAATCTGAGAGTCTGGAACAGTTCTTTCTTACTCTCAGACTTTGGCCAACAGGGATATTATCCTTCCATTGTTGGAGGTGGCAACTATTGGCATGTATAAAATTGTTGGAGTCCACCTCCTTAAAATGTGTCCTTGTTTCCAAACTCTTGTTAATAGCCATAATTTCTAAGTCTAAGAAAACAACTCTTTCCTTACTATAATCAAATGTAAAATGCATACCCATATTGTTGGCATTCATGTCAGTAAACAAATTTAGTAGCTCTACTTCAGACCCCCGCCATATTATCAGGACATCATCGATGTACCGCCTATAGAACACGAGGTTCGCACCATAGTCACCATCCTGGAAAAAAGACTCTTCCCAGCTGCCAACAAACAGGTTGGCGTAACTTGATGCGAACCTCGTGCCCATAGTGGTACCCTCTATCTGTAGATAAAACTTGTTGTTGTACATAAAATAATTATTTTTCAATATAAAAGCTATGCTCTTTTGTAAAAAATCTTTTTGCTCTGACTTCATGTCTGGATCAGTGTCTAGATATTTCTTAATAGCCTTAATACCCTTCTCATGATCTATTATAGTATATAATGAAGTTATGTCTCCAGTAACTAAAATTAGATTATCATGCCAGTCTATCTGTTCTAAAATGTTGAGGACTTGCGTCGAGTCTCTTAAATATGAGTCTAGTTTCTTAACAAATTTCTGTAAATAGGTATCAATGTACTGTGAAAGATTCAAGGATAATGCCCCTAAACCCGAAATAATCGGTCTACCCGGTGGTCGAGTCAGATTCTTATGTATCTTGGGAAGGAAGTAGAATACCGGGACCCTAGGATGAACAGGGTCCAGGAACTCCACTTCATTCCCATTTAGTATTCCCAAATTTTTTCCTTCTATTATTAACTTTTTAAGCAAAGCAGCAAACTTATTTGTGGGGTTTAAATCAAGACGTTTATATGTTTTATTGTCACCCAACAATCTCATAGCTTCTAATTAATAATGACTAGTGTCCATCACTACAATCACTACAATTTTGATGGCTGAAACAAAAACTACAAAAGAATCGTGATATAACCATCAAGCCCGCCGACAAGGGCGGCGGGATTGTAGTGATGGACACTAGTCATTATGAATTAGAAGCTATGAGATTGTTGGGTGACAATAAAACATATAAACGTCTTGATTTAAACCCCACAAATAAGTTTGCCGCTTTGCTTAAAAAGTTAATAATAGAAGGAAAAAATTTGGGAATACTAAATGGGAAGGAAGTGGATTTCCTAGACCCTGTTCATCCTAGGGTCCCTGGTATTCTACTTCCTTCCCAAGATACATAAGAATCTGACTCGACCACCGGGTAGACCGATTATTTCGGGTATAGGGGCATTATCCTCAAATCTTTCATAGTACGTTGATACCTATTTACAGAAATTTGTTAAGAAACTAGACTCATATTTAAGAGACTCGACGCAAGTCCTCAACATTTTAGAACAGATAGACTGGCATGATAATCTCATTTTAGTTACTGGAGACATAACTTCATTATATACTATAATAGATCATGAGAAGGGTATTAAGGCTATTAAGAAATATCTAGACACTGATCCAGACATGAAGTCAGAGCAAAAAGATTTTTTACTAAAGAGCATAGCTTTTATATTGAAAAATAATTATTTTATGTACAACGACAAGTTTTATCTACAGATAGAGGGTACCGCTATGGGCACGAGGTTCACACCAAGTTACGCCAACCTCTTTGTTGGCAGCTGGGAAGAGTCTTTTTTCCAGGATGGTGACTATGGTGCGAACCTCGTGCTCTATAGGCGGTACATCGATGATGTCCTGATAATATGGCGGGGGTCTGAAGTAGAGCTACTAAATTTGTTTACTGACATGAATGCCAACAATATGGGTATGCATTTTACATTTGATTATAGTAAGGAAAGAGTTGTTTTCTTAGACTTAGAAATTATGGCTATTAACAAGAGTTTGGAAACAAGGACACATTTTAAGGAGGTGGACTCCAACAATTTTATACATGCCAATAGTTGCCACCTCCAACAATGGAAGGATAATATCCCTGTTGGCCAAAGTCTGAGAGTAAGAAAGAACTGTTCCAGACTCTCAGATTTTGAGAATCAAATTATAACCCTAATTGATAAATTTAAGGATAGGGGATATAATGATGAGGTTGTAAATAGGGCCGTGAATAGGGCAAGGGAGACAGATAGGGGATCACTCCTTTCATATAAACAAAAACACCCCAATGAAAATACAGAAAAGATCAATGTCCCATTTATTATGGAATTTAACATTGACCATGGCATTATGAGAAAGATTTTAAATAAACTTTCGTCCATACTTAAAGCTGACCCCATATTGGGAAGTTCACTTCCAGATAAACCCAGAATGATTTTTAGAAAAACAAAAAACTTTAAATCCATTCTGGCACCCAGTGCTCGAAATGGAAATAAAAAACTATGCTCCACACAAAAGAATTTATATAGAGAAAAGATATCCGGTTTCTTTCCCTGCTATTCCTGTAAGGCATGTAAGCATAGCGATAAAAGAAGTGTTATAAATTTGCATAAGTTAGGAGATGAAATTATCATTAAGGAATGCATCAGGTGCTCAACCAAAGGGGTAGTCTATGTTATTAAATGCACATGTAATTTGGTGTATTTTGGAGAGACCAAGAGAATGATAAGAGATAGAATAAGGGAACACCTCCTATTCATTGAGAAAGGAGTTGAGGACACTAATCAGTATAAGCACTTTAAACAAATACATAATGGGAACACAAAAGATTTAAAATACTGGGGGATAATGCATGTCAAGCAAAATTGGAGAGGAGGAAACATAGAAAAATTCCTAAAACTAAAAGAGGCTGAATTTATATACAAGTATGATACACTATATCCTGCTGGTCTAAACTCTGAGTTGGACATCTCCCCTTTTTTATAGACTAGTTAATGTCGTTACTGGTTAGACTAAGATAATACTAACTTTTAAGTCCCCTATATTTATTTGTTTTATCTCTGTTTTATATATGTACATTGTATTTTCTCAGTGTCAACTCATGACATATTATAGTTATGCTGCTGGTAAACAATGTTAATGTATGTAATTTAGTACATTCATTTTCTATTTTTATTATTTTATATATTAAATCATTTATTTATTATTATGAAATATATTGTATAGGATTGTTTGCCTGACTATTTAGGTTTGCTAATACCACCTTAAATATTGAAAAAGAATTTTTGCAATTCAAGATAATTTCCACCTTTAGAAACTACTAATGAACTTTGGACCAATGAGATTTGGGATACACCTTTAAAAAGGTGCATATGCTGTGACTAACTCATCTTGAAAAAGCCCTGTATAGGGAGAAACGCATTGATGAAGTCACAACTATAGTTATTCTATCTACATTCTAAGCTGGAGCTACACTCGTGAGTGTGAATTGCTGCAGGAAATCGTTACCCTTTGTACAATCGAAAATTGGCAATCGTTAGCTGGGCCGGCAGAGACTGACAGTATTGGCAAACAAGGTCGACATAGTCTGACAAGGGTACTACTGCACAGAACATTATCGCAGAGTGAAATCAGAGCCCCTCTGTTTGGGGATTGGACAAAGCTACTTTATCTATACATCACTCCTTCAAAGGTATCTTGCGTGTTGGTAGACACTTAAGAGCAGATACTTTGGTACCGAAAATTACAGTTACCTTCCGAAGCCGCTCCGATAAAGGACCAATCAGGAGGCTGATCCAGGACAGCGCCCATAAAGGTGACGTCACCCCTCTATGGCGGTAACTTTGATTACAGAGACTTCAGAGCACACACAGTGTGGGGGTAAACCTGCGGTTGATCGCTTTCTGAGAGTATTGACTCTGGAAATCACTCATGTTAACTTTCTAACTTGAACTGAAATTAGTTCCACTGGTCCACATTAACGGATCTTCCTATATACATATTCAATTTTATGTGGTGGCAACCTGAGCTCTATTTTTTAACGGAGATGTCAGTTAGGTTTATGTATTTATAGATAAGAACTTTTATAGAATTTTTTAATACTATCTTTGTGTGTTTTATTATGTATATTAAATTGGCATAGCCCCTTTTTACATATGCAAGATTTGGTCTTCCTTTTTAATCATAGTATCTTAACATATTAAGAACACTAGAGCACTATTTAAAGGGATACACCTGGTACTTTGAAGTAATTTTGTTTTTGTTTTCGATTAGCACTTGTTTTCTACTAAAGATACAACATTAGCGAATGGCACCTTGAACTAATTTTGATTTTGTTTTTGATTAGCACCTTTATTCCACTAGGATATATCACTAGCGAATTATAGGATATACCTGGTTTTATCGTATTCAATAATTCACGTTTTGAGTTAATTCACCTTCAGCTTCAAGCGCTCCTGTTTTCTGTTATTTTGTATCACTAGTTTCTGACCTATATTAGGGACCTTTAGGTCTTTCAGGAGTTTGGTGATTCACCCTGCGCTCATATTTAACCTTTTTTTATTTGTCCTAACACATAACACTTAGGGGAAATACATTTTTAGAAGAAAAAAGAAAACTGTATGTTTAAGGGAATCACCAGTCAATACCAAAGTTTTGTTAAGAAAGAAGGGTTAAGAACACCATCAGGAATTAATAAGTTGGTTAAGAAAAAAAAAGGAGGAATTTAACAGTGTGGGGAATTTTTTTTTTTTTTTAAAAAAACTAAGAAATAAAAGTAAATCACAAGGCAAAGGTTTATTAAAATTGCTCTATTTGGAGTAGGAAACTGTTAAGTGAAAGGAAAGATTAATGTTGACAAGGTAGGAAGGAGTAAAGTATGGAAAAGGGAAAATGTGTGTGTATGTGTATTTTTTTATATATTGTAGGCCTAAGTGTATTTTTAATTAAACTATGTATGTATATGTATGTGTGTGTCTAAACAAATATAAGTGAATAATATAACTACATGTAAAATATAAATATGTTGTGAAAAATTTCCACCAAACAACCACTATCTCAATCTCAAAAAACACTATTCTCTCACTCAGCTCCTAAGACCCTGTGCCTAGCATGCTAAAGCCGACCACAGGTGAAAATATTGCGAAGTGCAGAAGCTTTTATACTGCAAGGGAGCTGTTACTAGGCAACATACTCTCAAAATGACTCTAGGAGCACTAAAAACTACAATCCCCTTCATTTTGAGTGCTAAACTGAACAGGATGGGCAGTTAGTGTATCCTATACTTCTTCCCCCCTATTGAGGGAGTAATTTTAGCTCACTATTTTCGTAATTTCGCACATTTTAGCCCTATGTATTTGTATTATGGCAATACAAAAATAAATCTGGTTTAGCACACATGAATAATTATTTTACTCCTGTAGGCTTAGAGCACTTGAAGAACTTACAGAAGATCCTCATATGCGCTAAAGTCAACAGGAGTAAAATAATTCTTCTTGTTCGCTAAACCCAACAGAAGTAAGGTGCATAATGTATTTATTTCACATAAAATATTGAAAAATATTATTTATAATAATTAATAATTATTATACTTATTATAAAATATAATTAAATATTATCGTTTAGTATAATTCTAAAGAACCTTTATAATAATCATGTATTATTACTAACAATATTTTCCTATATTTTATTTAATAGAAATGCATAAGGCAGCCTAATAGAACTCATGTTGCGTTTAGCGCACAGCAAGAATTATTATAAAAATCGAAAGACAGAGTACAGCACTCCATGAGATAGAACAAGAGCCAGAATAACTTCCATGCCTGTTCATTTTTATTGTAACTCCTCAGGGTGCACGTTCTTTTTGCACACTATGCCCCTTCAAAGAGAAAAAATATATCCTGTAGTATATCAGTCTGACCCTGCCCAATGAAAGTCCAGCGCCGAAATACCAGGCAATTCTTCTCTGAACAAGGGAAGCAACAACCCCAGATGATTGTTTCAGCCTCCTATGGGCCTCGTCAGTGAGGTGCAGTTGTATCTCTCTAAGTGCATGTGTGCATGGAGTCCACGTGCACCCTGAGGAGTTGCAATAAAAATGAACAGGCATGGAAGTTATTCTAGCTTTTGTTCTATCTCATGGATTTCTGTTCTCTCTCTTTCGATTTTTATGCTAATTGCTTTTGGGTCACCCTAAGAGTAATGGGGAAACCAGACGTGGACTCCATGCACACATGCCCTTAGAGAGATACAACTGCACCTTACTGACGAGGCCCATAGGAGGTTGAAACGAGCGTCTGGGGTTGTTCCCTTGTTCAGAGACGAATTGCCTGATATTTCGGCGCTGGACTGTCATTGGGCAGGGTCAGACTGATATGCTACATAATATTTTTTCTCTGTGAAGGGGCATAGTGTGCAAAAAGAACGTGCGCCCTGAAGAGTTGCAATAAAAATGAACAGGCATGGAAGTTATTCCAGCTTCTGTTCTATCTCATTGAGTGCTGTTCTCTCTCTTTCAAGAATTATTATACTCTTGTCGGCTTTATAGTTATTTCTATTGAGGTACGCAAGTTCTGTATGTGCGTTACACCTGACAGGAGTTATATTAGGGTGCCTTGTGTATTTGATCTATGATTAAGGCTTTTTTTTTTTTAAAGCTGTTGGTCATTTTCTATGTCTCTCATGTTTTAGTGCTCTTTTACCCTGTTTACCCAATGTGTTTTTTGGAATAAAATGTGTTGCATTTGAGGCTCTCTGGATTCCTTTGTCTGCCTATTGAAAATATTACTAAAAATAAATAATTATTTTAGAGGTTCTCATAAAATGTAATGCATCATTATAATAATACATTTTAAAATATGTTTATAATTATTATTTATTATAAATAATATGTTTTCAATATTTTATGTGAAACAACATACATTACTCATCTTAATATTACTCCTCTTGGGTTGATGAAGAACTTATGCTCCCCAAAGAAATAACTCAGTTCTGCATATGCACTAAACCTGACAGGTGTTATATTAAGGTGCATAATGTGACGCACATGCAGAATTGAGTAATTAACAAAAATTAACTTTAGAGCTTCTTATAAATTTTAACATTATAATAATGAATTGCATTTTTTAATATGTTTGTATGCTTATATACATATATATTTAAGTGTAAACATGTGTATATACACAAATTAACACATAAATATATAGGCATATATATTAATAGCGAACACACAGTCCCCATGGACCGCAATGTAAATGCACTTTTCAGTGCTGTTTTTTTTTTTCTAACACCCCACACCTGCCACTTTGAACCCCTTACAACTGCTTAGTGCATTTTTAAAAAATAAAATAAAAAAAAAGCTTTAATATTTCATTTTCAAAAACGCCCTACAAAATTGTTTTTGGGAACAGCTGAGGCAAATTTTAAAAATTAACCAGAGTTCTGACCTCTGGTTAATTTTTTGAGGGTTAATTGCTACTGCAAGCTAGTGGTAGCAATAACCAGCAACTTGTAATTGCTGGTTATTTATTGCAATCCCATATATGGGCGAATTTCTCATTTATGGGTGCGCTATAAATTAACACTCAACTTTTAATCGAGCCTAGAATGTAAGGATAGTTTTTTTTTTCTTTTTCAATGTTCATCCCAAAAAGCACTATATCTCTTTTGAAAAAGAAAAAAAAACTATCATTACATTCTAGGCTTAGATATTGGTGACTGATTGCAAGGTCTTCAAAAAACCCATTGATCTGGTGTCTTATTTTGTAGACAAATTTCTCCCTGTAGCAGGAGATGCAGAGGGGTAAATGACTGTGTGGCTTTGCTAGTTCCTTTGTTGCAGCCATAGCTTTTGACTAGACACTGGTAACAGGATACTTCAGTTAATGGCTATAATGAAATTCCATTAACATAAAGGGAAAAGATAAGGGGAATTAAGAGGGGATTATTAGCACTCAAACTCCTAGTATTGGTACATGCTGTGTTGAAACAGCTAATACTGAGTGTTTCTATAGGTATTAAAACATATGAATTTTATTAACATTATTTAAAATAAATTCTATAAGGGGTGATGAATATCACCCACCTCCAAACCTTTTAAGAATTAAGTATATAATAAAACCAATGAACTAATGATATTTACATATACACCTTACAAACTACACAAGCCATAGGATGAGAGCCCCCCTGTATTCCTGGCCGATAACCAGATACTTCGGCTTCAGGTGATAGAGGCAAACCCCTAAGGCTTATAGTGTAATTACAGCTGTAATGGTGAAAAAAAGAGAATAGAATTTGGTTCTTAGAACCTCACAAATGCGTTTCGGCCATAGCTCTGGCCTTTTTCAATGTGTGCTGATTCAAAAATGACAAGCCGAGTGTCCTGAACAGCGTCTTTATAAACCTGCTCCTATAGATAGCCAATTGCTAGCGTTTATTATCCACACCCTCCTTCCAGCCTATCAGTTGTTAGGCATTGGGTTAAACTCCATGTACATATGTGGCGGCGGCGGATTGAATATATATCTCTAGACGTCATTACCCCGCCTTCTTGATTCACGCCCCTCTGTCCGATATCCACGAGCCCTCAATGCGTGACAGGGATACAACCCATGCGCAACCTTATCTTAGATTATTATATACATCAGATCACTACTTTGTTTCTCACTGTGCATCTATAGTGCAACGATCGCAGACAGTGTTAAAGGAAATAGTGCTCCTACCACATTCATTAAGACAGGGTTTCCTGTTCTCCAGCCATCGCATATTCTCAAAGGTCCAATTTATCTGTGCCTCACATTTTGTATCACCAAACATATCAATCTGAATTTACTGTGCAAATATTCATATGGGAGTTACTCTAATATTATATAGATCAACAAAAAAAAAATTTCAACAAATTTTCCCCAAATTTCTGCACTAAGTTAGATATGTTGATGATGCATAAGTGGCTATGCCAGCCTATATTTTATAATTAATCGGGTTAAACTCCCTGCACCAGAGTGATGGCACCGGATTGGATGGATATCTCCTGACGTTATTAACACGCCTTCTTTATCAGATATCCTTGATGTCAGATATCCTTGAGTTCTCACAGCCTGATGGAGATACGCTTACTGCTTTAATTTTGCCTTCAATAGTTATGTGGAAACAGATCACTACTTTACTTCTCACTGTATATATGTAATGTAACGATCATGGACAGTGTTAAGGGGAATAGTGCTCTTATTGCATTAATCCAGATAACGTTTTCAGCTTTCCAGCCATCACACATTCTTAAAGGCACATATTCCTTCTACCCCTAATTTTATAACACCAAACAATGTAAACATAAGTTCATAATGCAAATGTTCGTATGGGAATTACTATAATGCCATGCGGATCGGCAGAATATCCCCAAATTCTATGCGCCAAGTTAGATAAGTTTATGGTGCAAAAAAAGAAAAAGGGTATTAACCAGAACTGTGAACTAAGGCCCTGCACTGAAATCTTGCTATTCCCTGCTTTCTGTCATTTTACACCAAATCCCTCTTTTTGGTACGTGAACTAAGGCCCTGCACTGAAATCTTGCTATTCCCTGCTTTTCTGTCATTTTACACCAAATCCCTCTTTTTGGTACATGAACTAAGACCCTGCACTGAAATCTTGCTATTCCCTGCTTTTCCGTCATTTTACACCAAATCCCTCTTTTTGGTACGTGAACTAAGGCCCTGCACTGAAATCTTGCTATTCCCTGCTTTTCTGTCATTTTACACCAAATCCCTCTTTTTGGTACGTGAACTAAGGCCCTGCACTGAAATCTTGCTATTCCCTGCTTTTCTGTCATTTTACACCAAATCCCTCTTTTTGGTACGTGAACTAAGGCCCTGCACTGAAATCTTGCTATTCCCTGCTTTTCTGTCATTTTACACCAAATCCCTCTTTTTGGTACGTGAACTAAGGACCTGCACTGAAATCTTGCTATTCCCTGCTTTTCTGTCATTTTACACCAAATCTCTGTGTGTGTGTGTATATATATATATATATATATATATATATATATTTTTTTTTTTTTTTATTATTTTTTTGAGCAATTGAATTTAGTCTGTTAAAATTAAGTCCTGCATTTTTTGTACTGATTTTTCCCAATGTCTCAATTCTAATGTCTAGTTAATTGCCATGTGATGCTCACTCCTTATCAATACTTGCTCTAACTCTAAAATGTATAGTTTTCTTATGTCACAGTTTTAACCCCCTCCAAATGTTATTGTCTGTTTACTTAACTCATCTCACCCTGACCAGAGTCTAACATTCCAATTGGCCTTACCAACTGTCTTTGATTAGCAATTAAGTAAATTTAGTGGACTCAGCTGACTGCCCTACCTGTATATATTTCAGACTAGCTTGGGGAAGTGCATTGCACAGGGGTGTGTGCATTGGTTACAGGGCTGTGTACTTTTTAACAATAGCATATGTTCACATTTTCCAAGTGAACATTTTATAAGTGAGGCATTAATTTTTAAGAATTATACAAGAATTGAACACTGATTGGGCAAGGGGCAAGACACAAGGCAAGTACTCTTGTAATACTATGGTTTTTGTATCTCATTGTATCCTTTTGTGCTGCTGTAACACTGTGTCTTATGTGTTTACTTGGTTCCCACTTTCAGAATAATGCTCAATATCTTCATATTCCTTTTTGCTACCTCTTGTCTCTATAACAAACTACATTACTCACTTACTCCTTCTCCCTCTCCACCTGCACTGTTCATTAGCCCATCTCTCTTATACTCACCTTACTTTTGTACTCATGAACTCTACTTATTCCTAAATACTCTCTCTCCCCCCTGCACTTCAGCCAAACAACAGTCTAATTACTGCAAATCTGCTTCTCATCTCATGTCACTCTCCCTCTTGCTCATACTAGCTGCTGGTGACATCTCCCCTAATCCTGGTCCCTCACAACCTCCTAACCTTTCACATCCTTGTGTGCCTTTCAATAGACTTCATAAACTAAACTTTGGTAACCTTAATCGCATTCCTCTTACATCTAAAAACCCCTCCCCCTTCACTTGTGCACTCTGGAACTCTCGCTCTGTTTGCAACAAGCTAACTTCTATCCATGATCTCTTTATCTCCCACTCTCTTAACCTTCTGGCTCTTACAGAAACCTGTCTCTCTGCTTCAGACACAGCATTCACTGCTGCACTGTCATATGGGGGTCTCCATTTCAGCCACACTCCTAGGTCTGGCAATAGACAAGGAGGTGGTGTCGGTATTTTACTTTCCTCTCGTTTCACCTTCCAACAAATACAGCCCTTCTCTTCACTCATATTTTCTTCATTTGAAGCACACATGATTCGGTTATTCTCTCCCCTCTCTATACGTGTTGCAATCATATACCGCCCCCTTGGCTCCTCAACTCAATTTTTAGATCACTTTGCTGCCTGGCTTCCTTATTTCCTTTCCTCAGACACCCCTGCCCTCATTCTCGGTGACTTTAACATCCCTCTTGACAATCCCAATGCCTCCTCTGCAATACAACTTCTTCAACTGACTTCCTCTTTTGCCTGTCACAATGGACTGACTCTCCCACTCACAAAGATGGTTTCCCTTGATCTGATTTTCTCCTATCGATGCACTCTTTCAAATTTAACAAACTCCCCTTTTCCTCTCTCTGATCATCATCTCCTAACTTGCAACATCACTTCCCTACCTACAACTCCCCCTCCCTCTATCCCTCACACCAAACTTCACAGAAGCACTAAGTCACTAGATCTGCATCAGCTCGCTAGCTCCCTCAAACCTCTCCTCTCATCCATCACCTCCTTTTCCTGCCCTGACCAATCTATCTGCCAGTATAATTCCACCCTTACATCGGTCATTGACATTCTGGCCCCTCCAACCTTAGCTCAGAAACCACACTCTCATCCTCAGACCTGGCATACTCCTCCGACATGATACCTACGCAGATGCTCCTGTACTGCTGAGTGACATTGGAGGAAATCTCGGAGTTCAGCTGACTTTCTTCACTACAAGTTCATCCTCAACTCCTACTATTCTGCCCTTAATCTTTATAAGCAACAATATTTTTCTAATCTCATCTCTACTCTTTCCTCTAACCCTAAACGTCTGTTCAACACGTTCAACACTCTTCTCCGCCCACCCCCACCTCCTAACACAACCTCTATCTCAGCTCAAGATTTTGCAAGCCACTTCAACAACAAAATTGACTCCATCAGAAGTGAAATCAGCTCTCAACATACTTCCAATCTCCCACCCCCTTAAAAGCTCACGATCACCCAAAACCCAAATATCCAAAAATGCAGCTCTTTTGCCCCTGTTAATGAGGATGAAGTTGCTGCCCTTATACTGTCCTCCCACCTCACTACCTGTCCCCTCGACCCCATCCCCTCACAGCTACTCCCCTCCCTCTCTTCGACCCTCACCCCCATACTCACACACATTTCCAAAATCTCCCTCAGCACTGGTATATTTCCCTCATCTCTAAAACATGCACTGGTCACACATATCCTCTAAAAACCTTCCCTTGATCCAACCTCCCCTTCAAATTACCGCCCTATTTGCCTACTCCCTCTTGCCTCAAAGCTCCTCGAAAAGCTAGTTTACGCACGTCTCTCTTCTTGACCCACTGCAATCTGGATTTCGTTCCCATCACTCTACAGAGACAGCAATTGTCAAGGTTACCAATGACCTACTTGCAGCAAAATCCAAAGGCCACTTCTCTCTGCTTATCCTCCTTGACCTGTCTGCAGCCTTTGACACTGTTGACCACCCTCTTCTGCTCCAAACCCTCCAATCCTTTGGCATCTGTGACACAGCTCTCTCGTGGTTCTCTTCCTATTTTACTAACCATATATTTAGTGTAGCCTTCTCCGGAGCATCCTCTGCCCCGTTACCACTTTTTGTTGGGGTACCTCAAGGCTCTGTCTTTGGTCCCCTTCTCTTCTCAATCTACACGTCGTCACTAGGTTCCTTAATAAAGTCCCATGGGTTTCAATACCATTTGTATGCCGATGACACCCAAATCTACCTCTCTGCACCAGACCTACCTCCTTCCTTACTAACCCGTGTCACTAACTGTCTTTCTCACATCTCATCTTGGATGTACTCTCACTACCTTAAGCTAAATCTCTCCAAAACTGAACTCCTTATTTTTCCCCCTTCTTCATATGTCTCCACCCCCAAAATTTTTATAACTGTTGATAATTCCATCATTACCCCTACCCCGCTCGCCCGATGTCTTGGGGTCACACTTGACTCAGATATTTCCTTCACTCCTCACATCCAGTCCTTGGCCAAAGCCTGCCGCTTCCACCTTAAAAACATTGCTAAAATTAGACATTTCCTTACACAAGATACAACCAAGATTTTAATCCACTCTCTCATCCTTTCCCGCCTCGACTACTGCAATTCCATCCTCTCTGGTCTACCTAGCTGCTGTACAGCTCCTTTACAATCCATTATGAATGCCTCTGCCAGACTCATCTTCCTTACTCGTCGCTCTTCATCTGCTGCACCTCTCTGCCATTCCCTTCACTGGCTTCATCTTGCCTCTAGGATTAAACATAAAATCCTCACCCTGACATATAAAGCTCTCAACAGCACTGCTCCCCCCTACATCTCAGAACTTGTCTCTAGATACTCTCCCTCCCGTCCCCTTCGATCAGCTCAGGATCTCCTCCTCTCCTCCTCTCTTGTTACTTCCTCACATTCACGTTTACAGGACTTCTCCAGACTGGCCCCCATCTTGTGGAATTCCCTGCCTCGCTCCATAAGACTCTCCCCTAGTTTTAACAGCTTCAAGCACTCCCTAAAAACTTTACTATTCAGGGATGCATACAACCAACACTAACCTTTCCTAACGCCATTGCTTTCCCCTTGAACCTCTTAGATTGTAAGCCTATGGGCCCAGCTGTTTACAGATCGCTTCATAAGAGCCGACTACAACAGTGAAACTCTCGGCAGGGCCCTCTACCCACTTGACCCCTACAAAAGCTATCCTGTACACCGACTATGTTTACAGCGCTGCGGAATCTGTTGGCGCTCTACAAATACCTGATAATAATAATAATAATAATATATATGTCAGTGTTAGGCAGGACATTCTTACTGTTGCTAAGGCATGTAATGCGAGTGTGAAATATGTACCAGTCATTCACAGGCTATGTACGTATGGTATGATTAAAAAGAAATTATAGTATTAATTCATAACTCACTGATTACAAATATGCACTTACAGAATATTTATAGAGTGTATGTGTATATGTTCATTATATATAGTGTTGTCATCTTTTTAATATTGCAACACACTATATTTATGATATTGTATAGATCCCCATAAATAGTTTAGAGTTATATATACTCAAGCTAAAGTAACCTAATTATTCCCTAGATAGCAAATCCTGGAACTGGTCATGTAGGTGCTACTGTATTAAGTTACAGGTAATTGCTAGTTGAATAAATTCTAGGTTTAACCTCATTCTGGGTGCATATCTAATCATAAAGTATATCCATTGCTTATTCATATGTGTGATAGTAGTATATTGTTAATAGCTCATTCATTACTCAAATTATAGACCAATTGCAAGTGATCGCATACAATTTTTATAGATAACCATTTGTGCAAATGAGAACAAGGAATTCATAATTGAATTATTAGAGTTCGTCTTAAGACACAATTACTTTGTCTTTGACGATAGATTTTATTTACAGACATACTGAACGGCGATGGGGACTTCATGTGCCCCAACGTATGCAAATATATACCTGGGCTTGTGGGAAGAAACCATAGTGTTCCATGACTCTATGGTAAAATTTACATAATTTATTTCCCACTGGTCCAGGTATATAGATGATATCTTCTTTGTGTGGGAGGGGTCTAATGAACTATTACTGGAATTTGTGTCAGAATTGAATATAAATCCTCTTGGATTATATCTCACCATGGTTAAAGGTGGAATTTTTGGATCTTACTTTTAAGATAGTTGATGAACATCTTGTCACGAATACATATAGAAAACCGACATCAACAAATAATATTTTACGAGCAGATAGCTTCCACCACACCAATACTATACGCAGTTTGCCAATAGGTGAATATTTGAGGCTTCACTGAAATTGCTCCAGTTTAGAATCCTTCAAATTGGCTGCTCAAGATCTCAAAAAAAGATTGTTACAGAGAGGGTATACAAAAAGGGCCCAGGCAAAAGATTATAAAAGAGCATTACACAAAGATAGAATGGAACTCTTAAAGCCAAAAAACACCCAATCCTCTGACCCGCTCAGGTTCATATCCACATACACAAGCCACAGTCACACAGTGTCAAATATAATACGTAAACACTGGCATGTCCTAGGAAGTGATGAAGTGTTACAAACTATAATTCCAGACAAACCTCTATTTACTTACAGACGAGCAAACAATCTTAGAGATTGTCTTACAACAAGTCATTTCAATCATAATGCTAAGAAAAACCCTATATTTAAAGGATCCATAGCATGCGGGCATTGTAGCATATGTGTTCATATGCAGAAAAAGAAATTCGTAGTAGATAGATTTAACAAAAAATGGTTCATTAATAATCACATTAATTGTAAGAGTATGAATGTGATTTACTGTTTATCATGTGAATGCAATCTTATCTACGTGGGAATGACTACTAGATGCCTAGGCACTAGGATGACTGAGCATCTCAGTAACATCAGGTTGGCTGCACGTGATGTGGAGAATGGTAGAAAGATAACTAGTGTAGCTAGACATTTTCTACAAAAACATAATGGAAAAATTCAAAGCTTCAAGTGTTGGGGCTTGGAGTCCATTAAACCTGGCATCAGAGGAGGGGATACTGAAGATGCTTTACTAAAAAAGGAAGCAAGATGGATATTCAGACTGAATTCAGTCATGCCTTCTGGTATGAATGAGTATAATAACTTCTGGGTATACCTGTAATTTATGCTTGATCATTAGTAGTATTAGCGATTCACTCCAGTTTCATCCCCTAATGCACAATAATGGTACAAAACACAAATATGGACATGTCACAAATGGTTATCTATACCAAAAAATATGCGATCACTTGCAATTGGTCCATAATTTGAGTAATGAATGAGCTATTAACAATATACTACTATCACACATATGAATAAGCAATGGATATACCCTATGATTAGATATGCACCCAGAATGAGGTTAAACCTAGAATTTATTCAACTAGCAATTACCTGTAACTTAATACAGTTACCTTAGCTTGAGTATATATAACTCTAACCTATTTATGGGGATCTATACAATATCATAAATATAGTGTGTTGCAATGTTAAAAAGATGACAACACTATATATAATGAACATATACATATACACTAATATTCTGTAAGTGCATATTTGTAATCAGTGAGTTATGAATTAATACTCTAATTTCTTTTTAATCATACCATACGTACACATAGCCTGTGAATAACTGGTACATATTTCACACTCGCATTACATGCCTTAGCAACAGTAAGAATGTCCTGCCTAACACTGACATATATACATCACAGTTCTGGTTAATACCCTTTTTTTTTTTTTTGCACCATAAACTTATCTAACTTGGCGCATAGAATTTGGGCATATTCTGCCCATCCAAATGCATTATAGTAATTCCCATACGAACATTTGCATTATGAACTTATGTTTACATAGTTTGGTGTTATAAAATTAGGGGTAGAAGGAATATTTGTCTTTAAGAATGTGTGATGGATGGAAAGCTGAAAACGTTATCTGGATTAATGCAATAAGAGCACTATTCCCCTTAACACTGTCCGTGATTGTTACATTACATATATACAGTGAGAAGTAAAGTAGTGATCTGTTTCCACATAACTATTGATGGCAATATTAAAGCAGTAAGTGTATCTCCATCACGCTTTGAGAACTCAAGGATATCTGACAGGAGGGCATGTATAAAGAAGGCGTGTTAATAACATCAGGAGATATCCATCCAATCCGGTGCCGTCACTCTGGTGCAGGGAGTTTAACCCGATTAATTATAAAAGATAGGCTGGCATAGCCATTTATGCATCATCAACATATCTAACTTAGCGCAGAAATTAGGGGAAATTTTGTTGAAAACTTTTTTTTTTTGTTGATCTATATAATATTAGAGTAACTCCCATATGAATATTTGCACAGTAAATTCAGATTGATATGTTTGGTGATACAAAATGTGAGGCACAGAGAAATTGGACCTTTGAGAATATGCGATGGCTGGAGAACAGGAAACCCTGTCTTAATGAATGTGGTAGGAGCACTATTTCCTTTAACACTGTCTGCGATTGTTGCACTATAGATGAACAGTGAGAGACAAAGTAGTGATCTGATGTATATAATAATCTAAGATAAGGTTGTGCATGGGTTGTATCCCTGTCACGCATTGAGGGCTCATGGATATCGGACAGAGGGCATGAATCAAGAAGGCGGGGTAATAACGTCTAGAGATATCTATTCAATCCGACGACGCCACATATGTACAGGGAGTTTAACACGATGCCTAACAACTGATAGGCTGGAAGGAGGGTGTGGATAATAAATGCTAGTGATTGGCTATCAAACGTATAGGGGCAGGTTTATAAAGAATCTGTTCAGGACACTCAGCTTGTCATTTTTGAATCAGCACACATTGAAAAAGGCCAGTGCTACGGCCGAAATGCGTTTGTGAGGTTCTTAGAACAGCATGTACCAATACTAGGAGTTTGAGTGCTAATAATCCCCTTAATCTTAATCTTAATCTTAATTCCCCTTATCTTTTCCCTTCCCTTTATGTTAATAGTACTAACAGGGGCAGCACCAAGGTTTTCCTTATACCTTATAGACTCCTAACTCTACATTGTCCTCAATTATCTATAATGAAATGCCAAAAGGCACAATTGATGCAAAAGAGAAGAGATAGTGTTACAGGTTTGCAGTCGAGTCACATGAGGGTTGTGTCACATGCTGTTGCTACTACAGTGGGACCTCGGTTAACGAACGACTCAGTAAATGAAATTTCGGTTTACGAATGAACATTCTTTAAAAAAAATGCCTCGGTTTACGATTTTTTTTCGCAATACGAAACCAGTGTCCCGGTTTGCCCCTCGGTTTACGAATTTTTTTCGCTACACGAAACAAGTGTCCCGGTTTGCCCCTGCATACTGAAGTGTGGGTAGCAGTGTGGAGGTGTTGGAGAGGTTTTGGAGCCATTTGCAGCAAGTTGTTGAGCCTTTTGGAGCCATTTGCAGCAAGTTGTTGAGCCTTTTGGAGCCATTTGCAGCAAGTTGTGGAGCCTTTTGGAGCCATTGGAGCCATTTGCAGCAGGTTTTGGAGCCTTTTGGAGCCTTTTGCAGCAGGTTTTGGAGCCTTTATTTGACTTTTTTTCTCACCTCTGGAACGCATTAATTGGTTTTCAATGCATTCCTATGGGAAACCGTGTTTCGGTTTACGAATTTTCTGCAACACAAAACGTCCCGGAGAACGAATTAAATTCGTAAACCGAGGTCCCACTGTACTGCAATCTCAGAAAATATTAAAATTTACACTTAAAAGGACTTGAAAACCAAAGTTTTTCTTTCATGATTCAGAGATAGAATACAATTTTAAACAACTTTCTAACGGCTAGATTACGAGTTTTGTGGTATGAGTAAAAAAGCAGCGTTAAGGCTTATAACGCTGCTTTTTCACTACCGCTGGTATTACGAGCCATGCAGGTTTAGGGGCACTGCACACTTTTTTGGCCTTAACGCAAATTAACTTACGCAATTTGCGTAAAGTCTTTTTTCAATGGGACTTCCATAGCGCCGGTATTACAAACTTTTTCTGGGAGGCCAAAAAGTGAGCGGTACAGCCTATCCCACAAGATTAGTAACGCAATCTAAAGTCAGTAGTTATGAGTTTTACGCTACAAAGCTGTAGCATAAAACTCATAACTAAAGTGCTAAAAAGTACACTAACACCCATAAACTACCTATTAAACCCTAACCCGAGGCCCTCCCACATTGCAAACACTAAAATAAAATTATTAACCCCTAATCTGCCGCTCCAGACATCGCTGCCACTATAATAAACATATTAACCCCTAAACCGCCGCACTCCGCATCGCAAACATTAGTTAAATATTATTAACCCCTAATCTGCCGCCCCTAACATCTATTTATTAACCCTCAATCTGCTGCCCCCAACGTCGCCGCCACTATACTAAAGTTATTAACCCCTAAACCTAAGTCTAATCCTAACACTCCCTAATTTAAATATAATTAAAATAAATCTAAATAAAAATTACTAACATTACCTAAATCTGGGCTCAAAAATTCCACTTGCCAACTCGCCATTGGCGAGTGGAATTTAAGCAGGGGCGAGTGAAAAAGTGAGTTAATGTACATTCACTCACTAGCAAGGTCTTGAAGCGTGTCAGTGTAAAATCAAAGTACATTGAAGTTTGCAATCACCAATCATATGCTTAGGCTTCCTCTCCTCCAATCATTAAAACGTTTCCTTATCAAAATTGCAATCCATACTAACTGACTAACTTAGTGATTTGCTGAAGGGTGAGGGAGGAGCTTTCACTCCGATGGAGAAGCTGGACAGATAGATTCTATGGCCCCAAGTTATCAAGGTCTGTCGGACCTGATCCGACAGACCTCGCTAAATACCGCGAGCAATACGCTTGCCATATTCATCATTGCACCAGCAGCTCACAAGAGCTGCTGGTGCAACGTTGCCCCCTGCAGACTCGCGGCCAATAGGCCGCCAGCAGGGGGGTGTCAATCAACCCGATCGTACTTGATCGGGTTGATTTCCGGCGATGTCTGTCCGCCTGCTCAGAGCAGGTGGACAGGTTATGGAGCAGCGGTCTTTGTGACCGCTGCTTCATAACTGCTGTTTCTGGCGGGTCTGAAGACTCGCCAGAAACAGGGGCCATAAAGCTCCTTATGGAGCTTGATAACTAGAGGCCTTTCTGTTAAATGCCAGCTGTACAGTTCTCCTCCAGTGTGCTGCTAACTTCAGGATAGGAATTGTCAAGCCTCAGTGCACACAGGCTGCCAGCTGATGGGAGGGACTAGATCCCAAGACAGACAGTAGCAGAATAAAAGCAAATTTAACAGTTTCCTCCCCATACAAATCCATGTCACTGTAAGTATATTGAATATGATTACTAGCCTACATGTGTCAGATTGCAGCACAATATTTAGGAGCTGTGTAATCTATGTTAATGTGACGTCTTAAATGTTAAGCTAATTTTCATGTTCATAGAAAACTATAAGCCATATGTTTATAGATCAACATAACATTGATGTGAAGCTATGGTATACTCTATGCATCTTCTGAGTACACCC